>NC_068962.1:8795378-9098409 GCF_026419915.1 Harpia harpyja
CTTTCCTCCCGCTCCCCCCAGCTCCCCGAGAGGCTTAGAGCAAGGTAATTTCAGGGGCACGTACCCTCGAGTAAAGGATCTTCTTTAATCAATTTGACTGATACCTCGGTAGCTGCAGTCCTGTTCTCTGAAGCTGTAAAATGAAGAACCGGTGTTCCTTCTTTATTAAACAGCTCAGAAGTTAGGTCCTAGACTTAAAGAGAGAAAGAAGAAATATTATAGGCGGTTGTTTGTGTAGAGGGAATGGAAAATAGAGGAACTTAAAACTAGGAATCTCTCACATCAGAAACCAGCCTAAAAGAGAATTTGGCTGTATCAAACAGACCTCCAGTCTGCTTCTGTGTGTGTGTGTGTGTGTGTATGTGCGCAAAGCGGTTAAAACGGGTCCTTTATTTCAAATCTCCTGAAATATTATCACTACCGACTTGAAAAAAAATACAGTTTCTAAATGAAAGTATTAAAACAGAGTCTTAGCTAATAAAAAGAAAAAGAAACGAGCCATATATACATGCATTCCTATGGATATTGAAAAAGCGGGTGGTTTTCACCCGAAGTATGAGCTTTGAAGTGTTGAATTCCTTGGTCCTATCACGCACAGACAGGATTTAAAGCACAGGCAAGAGAGAGATAGGGAATTATTTAGAAAAGGCCCCAATTATGGAAAAGGGTTGCTCCCTGCTTCCCGTTGGAGTGAAGTAAAAGCGAGTCTGCAATCACTTCAGTATTTCAGCATCGTGGGCCCGAGCTTGTCTGTTCTATTAAGGCTCTTTTAGAAAGCAGTTCCGTGGGCCCTTCCCCCATGTGGGGGGAGAAGAAGTGAAGCTTTAATGAGCGGTTGAAGTATAGGTGCAGTGATGGCCAGCCGGGACTGCTGAGCCTCTTGGAGACCTTTCCTGTGAACCCAGCCAAAGGTGAAGAGAAGGCCAGTTCAGGTCCAGCGTTATTTCCCGGCGAGCAGCTCCCCTCCTTCTTCAGCTGATCTCTGCTTTTTGCTATTTTTCCCGCAGAAAGGGGCAGCTAAGCCAGGGATGCTTCTTTCAGCTCCAGCCGAGTAGCTGCGGGCATCACCCCACGCACCCACAGCCACAACCTGCCCTTCCCCACCACCTCCCCAGCTCCGTCCCCGTTGCCTCCAGCACAACCTGCTTCCCACGCCAGCCTGCGGCTGCGGGGGGGGACGCGGAGCCCGGGGGAACTGCTCCAGACCCGGGGAAATAGCCCCTCTCCCTGCTCCCCCCCCCCCCACCGCCCGCATCGCCGTGTGCTGGCGTTTCGGCAGCTTGTTTGTAACTATGCCTTAAAAGCACTAAATGCCTTGGGGGAGGGAAAAAAAAGGGGGGGGGGGGGGAAGCAGCTCTCGGTGTCTTTTAAATGAAAGACACATGCAGCGTTGTTGCAGGCTGCAATCCACTTTTATCCCAATAAATGTCCCTCTTTAAAGCCAGCTATTAAACTGCAGGGGAGCCGAGGACAAGGCAGTGTCCCCGTAACAAAATCCAAGAGCTCCCAGCAGCAGCAGCGGGTTTTTTTCTAGAGGGGCCGTAGGAAGCGTGGGTGCCCGCCCGCGGGGACACGCGTGTCCTGGGGACCAGGCTGGGGACAGGCTGCCCAGTCCTCTCTGCTCTGTCGTGTGTCGCCCACCACTCCCTGCCGTCCCGCTCCGCTGAGAAATAAAATAAAATAAAATAAAATAAAATAATTCAAAAAAAAAGATTCCCTCCCGCAGCATCTTCCCCCCGGGGGGGGGAGTCCTCTCGCTCCTGGCCCCGGCTTTGCAAAGCGCTCCCCGGCGAGACGAGCGCCGTGATTTCTACGCGCGCTTCCAATATCTGAGTATTAAAAATAGAGCGCGACACAAATTATAACCGGATCTTAAAATCCGCCCCTCCTCCCCCTGGAAAATAAATAAATAAAGAAATAAAAATCAGAGCGGTTCCACATCATTGTTAGCTCCAGGGGCCAAATTCTGCTCTCATTTACCTCTGTGCAACCCAGCTGACTTCAAAGGGAAGGAGAGATGTAACCTAGGGGAGAATTGGCGCCACGTATGGCATTCGTTCTCCTTAAAAGCTTGCAAACAGAAAGCTGACTTCAGCGGGCTAAAACCATTTAAAAGGGGTTGGACAGATCCCGGGGGAGAAGGCGGCAAAGGGGGGGGGGGGGGGGGGGAATTAAAAAAATCCCGCGCTGAGGTGAGACAGCTTTGAAAAGCATCTTTCTTCAGGGACCGCTTCCCTCCGCCAGGCAGCCCGGTTATTAAGAGCTGCTCGCAGATGTGCCGCTGTGTTTCCAGAGATGGAGTATCTCCTAAACCTTCTGTGGAAGGGTGTTACGTGTGATGGCGAGACGTTTCGTGGCCAGAGGTGGTGTGAAGGAGCTCGCCCCCGCAAGTCCGTAAGAGTTCCTCGGGGGAAGCCTTGTCCCGGGAGATAACCCGGCCGCTCACCCCACGGGGGATCCCCGCCTCGGCACCCTCCTGCGAGGAAGACGGGCTGCCTTCCTCCCCCTCCGCCCTCGCATTCCTCCCTTTCCTGAGCTCCGAAGTTACAACCCCGAGCGCAGGAATGAGGATGCCGCGGTAAATGGCGAGCGGCTCGCTGCCGAGGAATGAACGCCGTGAGGAGAAGCGAAGAGGGGGGGACCCGCACGGTTCGAACCAGCCAGCCCTGGACTGGGCAGAGTGGTGGTTACTGGGGTCCCCAGCCCGGGAGAAACGGTGCTACCGCCTGTTCGAGGGGTGTCCTCAAGAGTTTTTGCGTTGGTTGAAATAAAGCGAGAAGGGCAGCGGTACGGGCGAGCATCTCCCTTCCAAACGCCCGGGAATCCCCAGCCCCCCGTCCCTCCTCCCGGTTCCTAACACCGTTTTTTAACGGTGGACGTCGGGACACAGTACAAGATTTTTCTTTTCACCCATTTTACACCAACACTTCCCTTCAGAAAAGTTACAACACGAAATTAATTTAGGGACGGCACGGGAAGACATAGGCGCTACCTGGGACTGGGCTAAACGAATTTGGGGGGACGTCGTTCGCTTCCTTCCACGTCCACACACGCTCCAGTTATCCGGGAAAATGGAAGGGGAAGCTGTGCAGCTGAGAGCTGGGGGTTCCCCGGGGGGACGAAGGGGAGCGATGAGTTTCCTTGAGTGGGATGGAGTACCCCAACAGCCGCGGGGGGAAGGAGGGTCCGTGAAATACGAAGAGAGCCGGCTGGCTCGAAAAACAGGTGCTCAAATGGTTCAGCATTTCCAGGAGCCTTCTGGTTTTCTTTCTAGGCTTTACCTAGCGGCTCATTTCACGTTCAAAGCCAGAGATCTGACTGCATGAGGTCGGACCCTCCGAGCGACCAGCATCCCAGTCCCCGTCCTGGGAACGACGGACCTGAGCTGCGGAGGAGAAAGAAGGTGTAAAAAGACTCGCTCCCCATCTCCCGCCCTGCCAGCGGAATGTGGCAAATTGCAAATTACACATTCAAAATCTAGCTTGGCTGAGTTAGAATTTTCCAGATATCCTGTTTGTGAGAAGAATCATGTGAAGTATTCTTAACTGCCAGCAAAAAAAAAAAAAAAAAAAAGTGCAATACATCACAGTGTTGAGTTTTGGGGGCCGTTAGACTTTTTTTTTTTTTTTTAAGTATGTTAAGCATGACTATCCTAAATGCCTGAAAGTAACGATTGTGCTTCAGGTCTCCGCAGCCAGGCTGCAAAAAGGTCCCGATCCAAGCCCCGCTGAACGAACTTTCTTCCTACAGGGCAGTTTTGGTTCACGTAAGAAAACAAACAAAAATCGGTTCTGCTGTAGGTGGGTAGCCTTCAGATTTTCCGCTCGGAGGGGAAGTGTTTAATTGAGGTTGTTTGGAGTGACTTTACCCAAAACCTGGGCTCGGTATTTTCAGCGAGAAGGGAAAGCGTAGGAGCAAATCGCCTACTCTTCCCCTCGGGAATTTCACGTTAATTCTGCGTGGGCAGAGGACGAGCCCGTTGATCCCCGCACATCCCGCAGAGGGAAAGGGATGTGTCGCTTCCCACGACGGCGGGGCCGAGCCTGGAGCCTTTCCCAGCCGGACTGGAGGCTCAGACGCTCCCAGGTTTTGTCCCCAAAGCAGCCAAAACGTTACCGACAGCAATCAGTTCCCGGGTCCTGCAGTTTGGCGCTTTGACAGGACCCCAGCTGCTCGGGAGGTTTTCTCTATGGCACCTGCACTGGTAAAATGAAGGTTTTCATGGGGCTCGAAGGCATGGAACTGGTGAAGGGCTTCCCCGTCCCTCTCCGCCCGTTAGGAAAGCGGGATTGCTGTCAGAGCTGGACGAACCTCGACAATTTTCTTCTTGCAACACGTAATGACTCTTCTTGGACCGTCTAACGTTTCTTTCAACACAAAATGGAATGAGATAATATTTAGTGTGTGGATTTAATCTTAGCCCCATAGGAAATCTCAGCAGAGATGCTCTATAAAAGCATTAATCTCTTATCTTGATCTAGTTCAAATTATAATGAATCCTACTTACATATGTGCTATAAAAACAAATCCTACAAGAATTTAATCTACGCTTTATCGGGCTGCTATTGTAGCCCTTTATGCAGTTTAGAAAGGATTTGAAAGTTGGGCCGTGCGACTCAAAGCCCCGTCCAGTTTGGGACCGTCGGGAAGAATTGCTCTGCTCCCGAAGATGCTTCTCGGATCCGATTTTTTTTTTTTTTTTTTCTCCGCACTCGGTGTAAGAGCAGGACCCGGCTTTCCACTCGGGATGACAGGAAAGACAGGCACAGCCTTTCTCTGCCGTCAGCCGGAGCTGGCCCGGCTCCTGGGGAGGTGTTTGTGTGCCCCCCCCGTCCTCCCCTCCAGCCTTTACGGGGGGACAAACCTGCTCCTGAACGAGCCGAGCCGGGCTGCGCTTTGAAATCCAAATCCTCTCCCCCCCCCGGCCGCTCCGCCGTGCCTGCCAACAAATTGTAGAGATACACGCGAGGCAAAATACAAACACCGTTCTTCAGATCAAAGAAAGAGACGCCTTAGGAGAAGAATCCAAATGTGAAAAAGCTCACTAGTAGGTTATGCAGTATGTTACGGGTGAATATTTGCTTCTCCTCCCTCTCCCCGGGAATTTATTTCCAAGGAGGGGGGGGGTTCCCCAAAGAAGCTGATTAAGAGTTTTAAGTGTAGAAGTCTAACTAAATAAAGCTGGTTTCTTGTTGGGTTTTTGTTGGGTTTGGGGTTTGGGTTTTTTTTTTTTACCAACGACCCCTTCTTGCTCTCCCATCGCGAACCGACCGAGAGCTAAGTGCAGGGCACTGAGCATCAGCGCACCTCTGCAAACGAGCAACCCAAAAGAAAAGCTCTCCTCTGCTAGTTACGCCGTCTTCCCTGCTGGCAGTTTGATTAATATTGGGACAATTCCGAAAATATACGGGCTACATTACCGGAGCGACCCCGAGGCTCTGAATGTATGGAGGGGCCTGGAGAGTGTGTGGGGGGCTGCCTTGTCATCTCAGATGAATTGATTTCTTCTAAGGCATGAAATATGGGTCCACATTCTGGTTTCTAAGCACGAAGCAAAAGGAAGGTGTGAGACAGAAGGGACAGGGGCTAAGAAATAGATCCCTGTTCCAGTCGGAGGCACTAACAAACGGATGCATTGAGCTGCTTTGACAGGGACTGCTGGTTTTCAAGGCTAGCGATGTGTGCTAGATCCGATTAAAAATGTGTAATTTAGCGATGCTGAAAGCCGCAGAGCAATTTTATTCCGGTCTTTCAGCACCCGGCTCTGTACAGTCTCAGCCTTATTTTGTCTTTTGCTGAGAGCTGCCTGTAGCTTTTGAAACGCTAGCCTGCATTAAGGAGCATCTATCCCCGTGTCTCTAGACTCTCTGCCCTTCTTACCAGAAACGGCCAGATGAATACAAAAAAGGACTTAGTGGTTAACCGATATGCTGCTAATATTTCATCCACGGGCCTCCTCCTCCTCCTCCCCTTTTAAAACTTCAGCTCTTGGAAAAACAACATATTTTAAGCTTTCCACACAAATATTGATATTGGCAAATAAAGCCGGCCCCCAGCCTATGGTCAGAGACAGTCTTCTTTTTGTTCCTACCCCGGGCAATCAAAATCAATCCCCCGTATTGCAAATCGCTTCGGAATATTTCACTTTTCCTGACAAAACCCGTACCCGGCGTATGTCACGGCGAGCGAGCTTTTCCCCAGCCCGTTTGGTGGCGGCTGTTCCTACAGGGTATCGGGCGGCCACGGGCGGTGGGGAAAAAAAAAAAAAAATCCCAGGAAAATCACTTATTTGGGGCTGCCTTTGTGCCGGGGCAAAGCAAGTAATCGAGTAAAGCGGAGGGGTGAGAGGCACTCGCCCAGAGGAGGCAGGTCGCCCGCTGGACCACTTGGCATCCCTCCGGCGCATCCCTCCGGCTTCCCGCACCGCAACCATGAACGCAACAACCTCCCGAGACATCACCTCGATTAAAAGAGAAGGAAAACGGCACCAACACGAAGGGGCTGCATAAAATGCAGCTCTTTGCTATGGTTTGGGGGGCGGTTTTGTTTGTTTGTTTGGGTTTTTTTTGTTTGTTTGGTGTTTTTTTTTTTTCCCCCAGGCAAAAGTCGCACAGAAATCAAGGGGGCTGAACCCGCAATGAAGAATGAAGCCCTTCCTCGTAAAATGGGAAAGGACTGTAGGTAAGGATTTGACAAGGGGGGGTCCCTCCGCTGCCGCTCCCGTGGGCTGACCCCCTCCCCCGCGCCCGGTATTTTCCAAAGAAGCCGCGAATTAAGAAAAAACTGCGAGGGAAGAGCAAAGGCCACCAGAAATTACCACTTATTGAGACTGCGTGGTCGATGTATTTATTCTCTTCTTCTCTCCCGGCGCTCGCCTAGCCGGGCTGCCTTTTTTTTTTTTCCCCGCCGCACGCCTTCTTTTCTCACTTTAAGGAAATTGTCGTTTAAAGGAAAATCGCTGGAGAACTGTATTAAATCGCGCGAATGGCAACCTATTAGGCAAATTAGAGTCAAGCTTACGGCTGACTTGTGTTCTCGCAATGAATAACCTCTCGAACCTCCTACACGTGGTAGTGGTGGTGGCAGAAAACAGGGAATTTTGAAGGGACAGCTCTCATCTAATGACCGGAATGTAGCAGGAAAAAGAGAGCCCATTCTATTTTTTTCTTACGTTCTCCTTTTCAGAACGTGGCTCACAAGCACAGAAAATTAAGCTGACTTGAAATAGAGGCATTTATTCTTTACTAGAATTTTAACCAAATAGCTATAGGGATCTCTCCTAAAAAGCTCTCTTGCACCTCGGGATATCTGGCTGTGGCTCAGCTAACTGGGGGTGCTTAGTTCTGTTCAGGCTTGAAGTAATGCCTCGCAAAAACCCCAAATGCTAACCACTGGTTTCTTTCTCTAAGAGTAATTTAACAAACGAACGTGCTAGGAATAAAGAAAACCCGACCCTCGGCTATTAACAGACCTTTTTTTATCACATCTTAACTTTGTGAAATCGGCATTGGCTGTAGCAATATAAAATGCTCTTTTCTGCTTATTCTTAAAGAGAAACCAATTGCATTTCATCCAGAAGTAATTTTGCATCTACCTGGGTATTTGGGCTCCTTTAGTGTTTGATGCAAAAAAATAACTAGCTATATAAATAGCAATCATTCAGCTAAGAGACTAAGAAAAGGTTGCTAACTCCAAACAAATCTATTTACCATTCAGGTGAAGACCAGGAGAGGAACAAATGCTAGTCCTTGGCAGCTAGGTATGTGCTAACCTGTTGTGTCAGCATCCATGTCACCAAAATAACGGAGAAAGTCCATCTGTGCTCATGAAGAATAATCCATTTGTCCAACTGCTCTGCAAATAACAGTGTAGTTCACAATATCATTCATTTCAACTTCCAGTCCTTGTAAGGATGGCCAGTATGGGGCAGTTACACAATATTTCTACCAAAAATCTCTTTGAAAACCCAATCCTTGGCCATAGGCCATCATGGAACTTCATGAACATCTCTCCAACAGGGATTTTAGTGCTAACAAACCCTCAGCACAACTTGGCACCCAGAAAGTGCCTGGAGGATGGATCCAAGGACATGTGGTCAGCACTCTCCTGTCCACCATCTCCCTTGAACACCAGGGAAGCAGTTCTCCATAAGACCCAAGAGCTGCTTCGGACTGACCTATATTGTCACTTGCAGGCCATACCCATGTCTCTTTCCCTACTCTAGGCATATTTTTCTGCCTCTGTGTGAGAAGAGGTGTCCCATTCCTGCTTAACCACAGTGACATCCATGAGCAGTTGGCACGCCGCTTTCATATATATGTATTACACAGGCTCTGACAAGTGCTGCAGTAGTTCACTGTGGGCCAAGATTTCCATTCTCTAAGACCTTATGCAATGATGAAATCAGCAGTGACTGTGATTCATCTGCTTTCCACAGACTCCTAGTCAAAGCTCCTATGCTTTTCGCAACTCCTATAAAAATAAAATTAGTTAATTTGTTTTTCACTTATGACTGTAAAAAGAAATAAACAAAACAACAGTTTGCTGGCGTCTTTTTTTTTTTTCAGCTAGTACAGCTAAGTACAAACAGCTTGGATCTCAGATGTGATATCAGGCTACTCAATCTTTTATAATATGGTTGAGTTCCTTTCCTGTCTCTTTGGGGCCATGTGGTAATAGCTACTTTTCATACGTGTTTTTCTCATTAAAGAAAAGCGTATTAAGATAGCGCACTGTCCCAAAATATTAGCCTGCCTTCCATTAATGCTAATGGGAGTAATTTCAGCGTGTAGCAAGGAAAGACTGTACCTCCATAAATATACATTGCCATTATCATGATGATATGACACTAAAATCAAAAGGATATTAATCCAATATATTCCTCATAGTGCGTACAATTATAGTGGAAGACCAAGTGGCAGTTTTGCACCCGTGTGTCCGAGGCCAGATTTGGACACCCCTTGTGGCATGTTTTTGAAAAATGTAAACACTACGTATCCCGGATGCTCCTTTAATGAATGCATATTTGAATAACAGGATTATTAATAATTCATTATAATGATTTACTAAGTCAAAATGTGACACCAACTCACCCTGCACCAAAGCGATGTCTATGCTATAAATACACTGGCTCCCTGCTGTTTACAAATCTGTTAAAACAAGAAATCTATTTGAGCAATAACCTTTTGAGTCAGCATGGTTACTGTTTAAGAGTGTCTTAACATGTAAGTAGGAAAAATCTTCCCGTTATTCAGTGAGAAACATTTCCTCACTGTGTTTTGTCATTCAGGTGTGGGTTATCTGAGTACCATTAACACCTCGTTCTCATTCAGAATATGCATTTTGGGGAGCATTTTGTCTGTCGCAGCAGGTAATGATGCTCCTAATGCCACCGTTCAAACGAGGGAGGGCTTAAAGATCTCCCGTGCAGACCTTCAGGTAAGTTGCACAGAAGACACTCCAGGGATCCGTTCGGGAGAGCTCGCAGAAAGCTTTGCAATTTGATTTGGTGAATGACATCCATCAAAGGATCAATGCATAAGTGCACCTCAGTTGTTTCATTCTTAATTTTGAACGAATGCTTTTCTACATTTCCGAGACTCGAGCTTCATACATCCAAGGAAGATTTTTTAAAGAACTTACTTACATGAAGTCCCTCCTCCTTCATGTTAAAGGATCTACAGGGAACAGAAAAAAGTGCCAAGGAGATGATGTTAGTGAGCTGCAAAGAGGTCTGGAGCACCACAAAGGCAGTAGCGCATCTAGACACATGCACTTTCAGGAATTTGTGGTGCAGGTTTTGCTGGCCTGTCACTGTGACTCACAGCCACTCTGACAGAACAGATTGCCAGAGAAACTTACTTTTAAGAACATGTTCTTGTCCTAAATGGGAATTGCTGTATCGAGGAGTAGGGGTGGAGGGGAGAAAGAAAAGAAGGAAAAAATAAAATAAAAAAAGAACAAGAAAACCAAAAAGAAAAAATAGAGAAGGAAAAGAAAACCCAAGAAAGAAAGCATGGAACAGCTTGCTGCTGTGCAGAACAGGGCTTGAAAAATTCATTCATAAACATGTCACCATGCATAGCATTCGTGTTACCTCTCACCTTACACACTGTAAGATGTGACTATGAACAGCAGGCATTTGCCTAGATTTAGGGTTGCTTCTCCTTATTCCTGAAAGCAATAAAGGTCTTTCTGCTAGCTCGAAGAGAAGTTGCACCCTGCACATTTATCCACATTTGACCAGACACACTGTACTTCCAACACTACAGTTCTTAAAAAAATGTGTTGGATACAATAATAAGACATCATGCTATTAAACATCACAATGTTATGTAATGAAAACAGCAACATGTTTTGGCATACTTTATAACTTAACTTCTGTTGGGTATACCACTTAACCTATGCATGACAATATCAACTTATGGAATAGCACGCTAAGCATATTATGGACCTGAAAAGGTATGTCAGTGAATATTGTCACTCCAATTTGTAATTTAGTAAATTGTATGTTAAAACGCAACTATTTTCTCTTTGCAAAATAAAATGCCTTTAAAAATGTTGCCAAAACATTTTATTTAGGCTTCAAGGTATTTCTCATTCAGAAACACCTGGAAAGCAAAAGAGGTCAGGTATGACAACTTTTATACAGCAGATCTTTTTTAGATATAGATGATACAGATGTAGAAAGATTTATGAAATCTGAAATACAAGTATCTCTTATTTACAGCTGTGGTGATGTGCAGTATATTATGGACACTCTAGACAAATCGAGGCAATAGTCTGCAAGAAGCATTAAACTGGGAACTGCTTTATTTTGTATTTTGATCTCCAGTTAACACCCGTAACACTGGTGTATCTATTTACTGACCACATTGCCACATAGAGTGGCAGACATTTTGAACTAACAAAGTTTTTCCTACAAAACTTATATCCTTGATGATACAATTGAAATCACAAAAGCTCCAGTCTTTGGGGGTGACATTTAAAAGTCATTATACAGCAGATCTGGAAATCCAGTTTAACACTTACTACATACATTGGGAAACTAACCAGATAACATAAGCATCCAGTGATGTTTTATACCGTGCTGACAACCACAGCATTTCTATAGTCAGGCTGAGCAATCTTCACTGACCATCATTCCTCAGAAAGGTAAAGAAATCTTTTCTGAAGTAGGCTGCACTGACTTTTCAAAAGTAAAATGATACGGAAAACAGCACGCTGATTCAAATGAGCAAGGTTATTTACTGGAGGTTTTCCATGTGATTAGCCATCTTCTAATCTGAAAATGAATGTGAGTATTCACAAAAATGGTGATAACAGCTTTCAATCCATAGTCACATGCGTATGTTAGCATAAAAAGCACCTCACAAAATAATGTCATATGTAATTGAAGTACATTTTAAAACCAGCCACAACATAAGAATTTATGCTTTTTACTGACTTGAAGTTTCAAGCCCTATTACCCTCCCCACCTCTCTCCCAGTCTGTAGGGGGTTGAGGCTTCACAATATTGGACAAAAACAGATGAGGAAATACCAAAGACAGACTTCTCTAGATCCAATTAACAACTTCTACCTTCAAAGTGAAAAACATTAAAATAACGTTAGGCTTTGGAATCAAGGAACATTTTCTGTCCTGTATGGTGATGGACAAAGCATTCACTAGAAGTACCGAGTTAAATACCCATGAATAGTTATAATAATACTTTTTCTCTTTCTTTAGATCTCCTTGCACCACAAAACTTTTACACATGGGTCTGAAGGAGTCTGGCTACATGAACAAATAAAGTTGGGTTACCAGTGTCATGTAGATGTAATGTTATATTACCCCAGAACAAAATGAGAACTTCGTAAATTTATTTTTTTCTTTAAACCTCTAGGAAAATGTGAGAAGTCTTTGAAAATATAAAAATGTAACAGGTTGCTTTATCATATTATGACCATAATTTAGGATGAAAGCTCTAGAGGACTTCTCACATCACTAAAAAAAGATAGGTGCGTCCCCACCAATTGTAGGTTACTGTGAATTTTTGCTGCTTCAGTAAAATATTCTAAACAGACTTCTCTAAGAATGGCATTGCTGGCTGTTATAGCTCACAACACAGTGTGCAAGCATGGATTTTATTTGTGAGAAAATGAGAATTCAGTGTTTTGATATGTGGCATACATCACATGAGCATGAGCCATTATTACATTTACATACCTCAACCAGTTCTTATAAGCAAGCCTAAACTTATTCCCTGTACAACAGTCCTTGTAGGGTTAATGAGTTCTGCATTCTACACCACATGAACATATAAGCAATTGAAAACACAAACTATGATAACTTACTGACAGGTATAAAATAGTTTGACCAAAAAAACCACCCCAAAACCCAAACCACTGTAACCATGTATAATAAAATAAGTCAAATGCAATTAACTGAAACTGTTGGTTATTACTGGTAATAAACGAGAATCCAAAAATTCATATTCACAGGCTTAAAAAGAAACAGCTCTCCATATGCTTTCCATATTTGATTAAATCATCTAGTTAAATTATCTCCAAAATTCAGCTAATATTTTTAAGCTTTTGCCTTTTTTTGCCTGCTCCCCATCCTCCGCTGAGCTGCACTGGATGGTCTCGAAATGATATCCGTTCTTTATGAGATGGACCCAAACATGATTTTTCTGGAGTAGATATATTCTTTTCTAAACAATAAACAGACATGTGAAATTAAAAACCAAACAAATATAACTCCCCAAATTTCACTGCATCATATTCTTTTTGAGATAATAATATACATTAATATGTCTAATTTGATAGTACCCAACTTTTATAATTATGTATTGCTCACTGTTTTAAAAGTAATACAAGTATTTTCACAAGGTAGTACTTTTTTAAAAACAAACTCTTTATCAAAATAGACAGTAAAATTACTACACAAAATTATCTTGTTTTTAAAAGTGCCACTGTCCGTATCTTTTGAACATATTTTAAACACATACAGAGACACGCAATGCTTTTGACACAGAAACTAGTAATGTCATTCACCCTTCAAGTGGATGGAGGACTAGTTCGGACGATACGTCTAATTAACAATTGTCTTACTATATTAGACCAAATAAAAGAGAGATTTCTTTTTTTCAAAGCTCAAGAATACTTAAACTTGGATGCTGTACACTGTCACAGCAAGTTTAAGCGCACATAGAAATAGGTGAAACAATCACTTCTCTTGTCATGCATCAGATGCTTCAGTAATTTAGATAATAGTTTCTACAAAATACTTAAGATAATTATTTAAATGAAATAACCAGTAGACCTGACCAAAGGTATGATATTTATTTTACACAAACCAACACTTTACAGATGGAAATATCTTTCTTAGATGTTTGTAAGGAAGAAAGCAACTATGGAAGACAACTTAAACTGCAAGAGAGTGATATGATGTTCACAGTACAGCAGTTTTATATATATATATATATATATATATAAAATCAGCATGCAATCTTAGTTTATCAAATAAAAACTTTATAAATATCTTTTTGCCACCTATCAAAGGAAAAGATTACTAACTACATATTTTTAGTAAGTATTTTTGATTTTTTAACTTTTCAGTACTTTTCAATAGCAAAATTAAACTTCTCACAAAAAATAGTCCCCCAAAATTAAAACAAAGCTTAAATCATATGACTGAGTATCATTCAATCTACTAATATATCCAACATAGCTATAAATTACAAACAGTAGGAATTTTCTCATGGATGCTTTTCTGTAGTCTGCTAGATCGAAATGTCAGGAGCTTTTCCCAGCCTGCACTTCCCTTTTTTATGAAGTTTTAAATTATTGCAAATGTATCTTACTAAATAGTTCTCTCTTTTTGCAATCAAGGGCTTTCAAATATTTTTAACATGATCTCTGTTTTCTTATGGCTCTACAGATGTAGTCAATTGGTTTTTTTCTTAAAATATGTAACTTACTCTAGGTCTACCTGATAAAGGTTTAAAATACTAACGTCTTGCCTTTACAGCATTCCCAGTTTCCTCGCCTTTGGATCCTTTTATTTAACACCTGAAATGCTAGCAGATATCTCTAGTGCAGAAAGGCTTTTGTTAAAGAGCAGAGAAGAAAGTTATTTAATCAAGCAGTAAACTTTCCATAAATTCTTTTGACTGGTAACCATAATGTATTCACTGAAGGCTGAAACCCTCAAATTAGTAAATGAAGTGGTTAATTAGTGAAACTTCAAAATAAATCTAATGTGGTAATAATATTAAAAAAAATGCATCCCTTTAATTTAAAGAGAAGTTTTCTGAAGTAGTAAGCATTGTTAAACAACAAAAAGGTTTAAGACTGGAAGATGTTCTTTGCTAAAAAGAAAAGTGGGGGGGGGGAATAGCTATTGCATGTTTAGACTGGAAAAGAAGTTTGGGGCGAACTTATGCATGAGACTGACTGTCCTATGCACTCATCTTCAAGGCTGTATCAATGATAAAGGTAAACTAGATATACCAGTTATTTATTTCTATATTTTGACAAAACAAATATTTTTTATTACATTATTTTAAAAACAGAATAAATACAAATGCCAGAACAAAAGCATCAGTACTAAAGTTGAAAATTAGTTTAGAAGTGATAGAGTCAATGTAGCAAATCAGGAAGTCAACCTCATCCTAATTGCCTAATCTGGATTATTTCTGGGCTAAAAACCTCACTTGTTTATGAACCTGTCTGTACTGCTAAATATTATTTTCATGATGGACTTCAGGAATCTGTAAATGTAGGTTTTTCTGATTTTCCACTTATAACTATATGCAATTCATTGGAAGGGATATACTGTCCTTCCATTACTATGAAATGTATATTACTACTCCATAAAAAAAGCACAAAGACTTGCCATAAGTTGCTGCAAGAAACTTGTGAAAAGTCTTCATAAATTACTAATATATCCTTTTATTTTGGCAGAATAACAGCCACATCTGTCATAGCATGAATTCTGCTTGTCTAAACTTCAGAGTCAAAAGTTCACAAATTTATTTTTTTTTATTTTTAATTGTAACTGATTTAAACATTGTTGAGAGGGTAGCGTAGTCAAATATTTTGTGACTAAAATGTAATAACTTATTAATTTTGAGTGCATATAAGCTGTCTGACAAAACAACGTCTTCGACGTCTGTGAGAATCATAGCTCAGGATTTGTAGACCCTCAGTAATAGAGCAGGATAACTTCCTCAGCCTGAAGGTATTTTTGCAAAATCCCAGATACTCTAAAGGTGTAGACTCTCTGCTCCCTTGAATGCAGGTTTAACAAATCTGAGGCTATCCCAAAGTCTGACAGTCACAGCTCCCTTCTTTATCTAGCCTGAAGTGCCGGTTAGATTTCCTAGGGCCTGCTTTAAACTTTACTATACAGTAGTGACCTAGACAAACTGAACTAAAGCATAGACTACTCTGTATTCTTTTTTCCATCATTCACACAGTTCTCAGCACTTTCAGCCAAATAAAATAAAACCATTGTAAGGAATGATCAACTAATTTAGAATGAAATATCTACAAGACAGGTTTGTTGTAAATCACTGTAAATCAGTCCCTTTGTATGTCCCATCTTTGAAATGGGCATAACCATGTTTGCTCTTCTGATAAAGCACTTTTGAGATCTACTAACTAGTACTGAGAGATGGGTATTATTATCAACACTACTGTTCCAGTTTTGGGTCTAACTGGAGTGATGAAAGATAGAACTGGCAAGGAGATCCAACAGCCTATTCCCTGAAGAAGAATTCTCAAATACAGATATCAGTCAGACTGGCATATAGGCATAGTGAAGTTTGCTTACTCCTATTCATATTATACCTAATTCTCAGACATTATACTTACAGACTGCTAGTGGCTTAAATGTTAATTATGGTTGAAAAATTGTGTCATAAAGCAAAGAAACACCTCATTTACAGTGAAGGTATTAGTCAAATATAAGAAAAGTTTTTATTGCAGTTCTTTCTCCTAGAGTTTATGCAAGAACGAACAGAAAGAAAAATGAAAATATAGGAATGGAATGCATTGCAAATATAGGACTTACCTGATTTATTAGACATGTGCCCACAAATTACTATGCTTATTTTTAATTCATGTCTTTTGCTATTTCAGTGAAAAAACTAGGTATGAATACTCTTGTGGTGAAGTAAGAGTAGCTTTGTACTTAAGTAAGCATTTAGGTACAGTCTTGCAAGAAGTAAAAATACTGCATATAAATTAAGACTAAAACTCAGTTATTTTGTTGTCAATACCTGTGTTTACAACAGGTTTTCTGATTCTACATTATTCAAACAGGCAATTTTTTTCCTTTAGAAATATTCAAAAAGACAGCTCCACTACCAAATGGTTAGAATTTTGTCTAGATCTAGGGGATGAGGGAAGACAAGAGAGTCAGGTAAGGGATGACAATGCCACTTCTTTGAATTAAGAGAGTGAACCCAGAAATGTTCCTTAAAAATACAGTCTCATTGTTCTTAAAAAAAAAAAGACCAAAACCAAACCAAACAAAACATATTAAAATGAATAGATAACTGAATCCTTACTATATTTGTTTCACTTATATTTGTTGTCTTTACTTACATTTATTGTGCTTTACTTCTTCTCCTTGGAGGTAAATACATTTATACCTGCTCAGGGGAAGTTGTGCAATTTTACTGCTTCATGAGATTTTGTTTATTTTAAGAAAAGGGGAGAAAATAATAAAAGGTGGGGAGGATACTTAGTTCAATGTATGGAAAAATAAAGCAAAGATTCAACAAAAAACAATGAATGATAGCAAATGAAAATATTTTGCATTTTTAAAAATGTTCTACCAAGCACACACCTGAAGTGCTGCAAGGTCAGATATTCAGGTATTATTAAAATATTCAAAATCTCCGTGAGATCCTTCAACTGTTCTTCAGGGTGTACTTTATTTGAAAGTCTTACTTTACACCTCAAAATTTTTTTTGAGAGCGCTTATATCTTTCTCTTACAGCATTACTAACGATGTGAACAGTTTTCACAGCAAGCTTGGATTTGCAATACATCCATTTTTCCCTAAACTGCAATGTGTCTTGCAAACAAACAGTTCACGTATCAGCATATATGAGTGAATAAAATTATTATTATCAGAACTTTTTGATAATAGGTATAATAAAAGGTGACATTTACAGTCGTATTCTGCTATAAATATAAAGAGATCTGCTAGGCATATATTTCACTAATATGCATATATACACACATAGTTATGCACATGTGTATTTGTGATTTATGAATAACTGTAAGCGTGATCATAATACTTCTTTTTCATGTTATGTTCCATGAGTGTATTTGTAGTGCGCCTTACTCAAAGGCAACAACAGAAAGATTCACATTGTTTCAAGATATAAGTATCTTTACTAAATATAAATTAGAACTATTATTACATTGGTTTTACTCTATAAAGTACTGATATTTTTTACATTAGTAACAGCAGCAACAACAAGAACAACAGTAATAATAATAATAATAATAATAATTATTATTATTATTATTATTAAATTTTTTTACCATTACTGGTACTAGAATTAAATAGAACCTGGCAAGTGTATTATGTATAATTTAACATGATATACAGTTATTCTAATACCCACTCATGTGGGAACAAAATCTTAGCCAAGAAAAGCAGTTTAATTTCTCCTATCCCAAACTAGGCTTTGGAAGACAGGCTGTAACAGTTATTATACTGTACTTGTATTAATTGCAATATTTGACTATATGAAGCTCCAGTATAGTCTGAGAGATTTTCAGGTGCCTGTATATATCAAATAACCATTTCTTTTGAGTATGTGCTGAAAGCTTGTCTTGGGTTAAGTTCACATGCTTCCATTTCTAAGCAGTCACTTTTGTGTTGTTTAATCTGTTTTCTGCTATTGATTTGTTCTGGTCTTTTTTGGTTAAAGTCTGGGTCTTTTAACAAATGTCAAGGTTTACATATCCTCTGTTTTGATAAGTAATGCAATATGTAAAATGCTTTGAATGAAATTCTTGGTGTTCAAGAAGAAAAGCTTTGTTAAACAGGTTATGATAGAAATTTTATGATGTATAGTAGACGTCATAGGGCATTTATCGATCCACCTAACATTGTGTGTCTGGAGATATAATTTATTTCAAAGTCCTTACCATATTGTATCACTTAAGAGCAAATACAGCATAAGAAGGCATGGAGAAAAAACTTCAACATTTTAATGAAAGTGACCAGAACGAATCCTTAGCAGTAAAGCGTTTACATCAATTTAAGCTCTAGAAAGAAGCTAGGTTCAGCAGGTCTGTGAAAAAGGTAAATGCTACCATCTCAGAAAAGTTACTTTTTAATAATATTACTTATGGCTATGTTGAAGTCGGATCAAAATTTTTTTTCTGGTTGCATTCTTTACGTCAAAACAAAAATATACTTATTGTATTGCAATTTTACATTAACTTTTTCTATTTCACACTTATATTTGAATAGCATTGAGAAGCCTCAGGAGCATCTTATATGAAATCCCACATAATATGTAAAGATATATCTCCTTTCCATATGGACATTTGAAGATAAAACATACTCATGATTAATTTATATTTTTTTTGTAAGCAACTGATTAACTTTGTCTGTAAATCTCCTTGACTTCAAGTTGGTAGGACTAGAGACTAATCTTAAAATTTTATAGAAACAATGAACTTAAATATCTTTGTTTATCAAACATTGATGTTGTTCTAACCAGATCATGCTGACAATGACATATCTGAATAATCTGAACTCTAAAGTGTGACTCAGTCACATGAAGGGGTTCAGATAGATAAGCATTTACAAGAATAAGTTATAAACATTTATTAATTGCCATTCTACACACTTGAAATAAACAACATAATAAACATAATGCTCCAAATATGTTACTGTAAAATATAACATTTTCCTAACTACAAACAGGACTTTTAGCACCATTGGTTATTAAAGCCCAATCTTTATTTCAGGTCCTTATCTATTTCCCCAATTTTGACCATTTAGGATGAAATTTTACATACAGAGTATCTGCCTTTGGCTGAAGTTTTCTGAAAGGTCGGTCACTTCTAAGAAAATATGTGAAATATTTATGTTGCCCTTTGCAGAGGGGACTTGAAGTCCACCAAATAACAGAACCTTGCTTTTAGGATCTGTCCAAATTTGGATCAAGAATATACAAATGGAAGTTTCTACACGATCGGAGGAGAACTTCTTGATTTTTTTTGGCTATATTCCCTAAAATACCAGTCAGCATGGAAACATGCTTTACCATGAGGTTACACTGAGCTAAGCAAGACTGTTCCTAAAAATAATGTTGAAGATCATGCTAGGTCAGG
The DNA here is from genome assembly GCF_026419915.1 of Harpia harpyja. NCBI lineage: Eukaryota > Metazoa > Chordata > Aves > Accipitriformes > Accipitridae > Harpia > Harpia harpyja. The sequence continues at coordinate 8,814,734 of NC_068962.1, forward strand.
GAACTTAAGAGCCTGCTTGTTTCATGCTCTCTGTAGCAGATAGAGCCTAGCTACAGGAACCATGGAGAGGGGAAGAACGAAAGCTCCTATAGAAAGGAGACTGAGAGAAGAGGCAGAGGGCTGGAATTAAAACCCGAGAGAGAGATGAGACTGACTTGGAGTTAAGGTGAGAGAAACTAAGGCTAACTTGGCAATACCCTGACATAGGTGGCACAAGAGCCTAGAATGACTTGACAAATAGACTGACACTGAGAGCAGAGAGAAAACATTAGAAGAAAAAAGTTGTGAATTGACAAAGGCGAACTGAGTAAGAATAAAGAAGATGGATTAAGGGGCACTAGATGGGCCCTAACTCTCAGAATTTACGTAATTAAAAGAAGTGAAAATACATGTGACAGTAAGAAAGGATACAGAGAATAAGTACATTAAGACTCTGGATTCAAGAACTACCTAAATAGTACACTAAACCAGGCCAAATTTGGAGGAGATTTCAACTAGGAGATTCATAATCTGAGGAATACTGGCAAGGAATATCTAGATACAAAAGGGAATAGAGAGAGAGAGGAAAAAGGTAATCGGACAAGGATCTGTGGAGACAAACACAAGACTCAATGGCGACTGTGGAAAGGAAGCCTAAGAGAGGATGGGAGAGGAAGCTTATGCTGGAATATGAAGTTGGAGGACCAGAAAGAAGAGTTGGTCATAGTAAAAGAAAGGATTACAGAACACAAGTGTGGAAAAGTCAGCAATGAAAAAAAGACAAATTAGAAGGAAAAAAACAAGGCAAGAACGACTGTCTTGGGTAAAAAATCTATAGACACATCTTTGCCATCCAATGCAACAACTCTGTAACAGCCCAACATTCATTACTGGGTCTTCCTGGGCACTGACTTGAGAAATATTTTTGAAGCTCCTTGACAAATATCCCACAGCAAAGGAAACCTAAAATTGTTATTATTTACTCATCCATATGACAGAAATCCTTGTGGTGGGTCTAATGGTTCCAAGGTTCCAAGTGTGTATCTAAATAAGTTACATGTAAGTCAATGTCTCAGAATGGATTTTCTCTTTTTTTTTTTAACCTGTTTTCTCTTTAAAAAAAACAACGTACCCCCACTCCTCACATGCTCCAAACCCTCAAACCCTACTAAAAGACTATCAGGCTTTAAAATTAAGCACTTAAAATTTAGGAAGTGCCTCTGTGTATCTGTTATACATAGCTCTTGAATTATTTTCGTAATTCAAAACACAGATGATGAAATTACATGCGATAATGTATCATTCTACTCCCTATCCTGCTAAATTTAATGAAAGCAAGTTCTAAGTGCCTTTTAAAATCTGCATTTAGGTAATTTTTTAAATATGTAACCTCAAAGTGAATTAAGCAGCATCTCGTAAATTATCATTCTGTAGTCTGTTCAAAAAGATTAGGTATGTGGTGTTCGACAGTTAACTAATACATAGAAAAATACATATGCATGTCCATAATAATTTCAAGGGGTTAGGAAAGCAGTATCTTTCAGCTGTGTTTAACAAATAGAAAAAAGTTCTGATCCTGCAGAATATGTCAAATTTGCATGCGTGAGTATTCTCATTATGCAAAATTATACACAAGTACTTCCCTGGTCCAGGTTTTCTTCTTAATCACTCTCACCACTAGTCAAATTTTTAAAACACTTGGGCATGGAAATCAGTAGAATTACACTAATGAGCCAGGCCTACATGTGTGTTTCCTTACATTTTAAGAAAATATAAGTTATTAAGATTGCATACTGCAAGAACAGGGAAATACTCAGACGTTATACCTGTGAATAGAAAAAAACCCAGTAAAAAATTGAAGTTTTTTGCATAGTGTATTAGATGCATGTATCATACTGAAATCTGGCTTAGTGGCTTTGATGAAGCCAGGATTTCATCTCAGAAATTTACTTTTAACGTCATGATTTTATGTTCACTTTTGAGAGAAGCCTTCTTCTCACGCAGATAATATTAAGATAAATAGCGCTCTGCACACATAAATGGTGACACCTATACTGATTTACTTCACTTCTGAACACAGGATTTATATCTATACTGGAAAGAAATTCATGGTACATACCTGATTTTTCCTAGTTTCCTCATTATAAACTGTTTGTTGAATTTTTAATAATGTTTCTTGAAGGACTACTGCACTTCTATTGCTACTCAATACAACATCTCCCCAGTTAAAAAAAAAATAAATCAGTGAATTTAAGACACTGAAAGAATGAGTTAGACCTACATTGTCACCAGTTATTTTGCGAATTAATCATTCTACCTTTTGACATATCCCTTGATTTTGTCACCATAATGTAACTAGTTTGTCGTTTGCGTGGCTGTACCTGTGTATATCCATCTGTAAGAGTACTCCTTTGTTGACATGGCAGCTTCCAAATAGTTTATCCAGTTCACAAATGAGGAGGAGGCCCCTTCCCTTTCCTAACAGTTAAACATAATGATGCTATCATCCTTTCATCAGCAGATACATAAACTTTATACAAGGATGGGTTATATCATGACTATTATTTCTGCAGATAGGAAAATTGATGTATATAGATTCAAAATGACATTCCTAATATAACTAACAGGTTAGTGACAGAACTGGAAAAAGCCAGAACTCTTGAAACTGCAGTCAAATACTTTCTCTCATGTGGATAAAAAGTATCCTATCAGCACCATACTCAGAAAAGTAGGTTTTAGTATCTAGGTCTGCACGTGAACAAGTTCCATTGTGCTGTGTATTTTCACATATAGGCCATCAAGTAAAGTTCAGCATACTGAAAAATGTTTAAAATATAATCATGAGTATTGTACTGATTTATTCATTTCTAATACAGTGCCTTTTCTCACTGATTATTTGAAAGAAAGCATCAATGTCAGATTAAAAATTTGGATGTGACACAGTATTAAGATTATGAGCTTTATCTACCTGCACCATAATTTTGCAGGATATGAGCGAGCTCTTCTTTGGAAGTCATTAAAGAATTTCAAATTCATATAGAGCTGTGCCACTGCTCAAGTACCCCATCTCTCTGCATGGCTTTTTGCCTGGGTACCATTCTATTCTAAGGTGTCTAAGGGTTTCCAGACTGAGGCTGTTTTGCATTCTTTCAGCTTATAACATAGGTTTAATTAGTTTCTGTTTTCCTCTGACTGGGTAAATATATGCTATGCATTAATGTATGGTGGGTCGACAGCTCTTTTTCTGAGGCATATTTTGCATTCTGGTAAGATGTACAGAGGTATCTGTGTGGGAAAAAATATTATGTTGAAAGGATGTTCAAAAGAATATTCATGTTTTCTACTAGGTATCAAACCCTGGTAAATTTTAATTACTTCAGAACTGTAACCCCCTTTCTTATCCATTATATCCATATTATATCCATTTTCTGAGCACAAAAGTATTAATAGTACAGAATCATCTCGCTATCTTTTATTGGACAAAATGCTTGTCCAGTAGTATTCACGTGGTCATATAACCAGATGTGGCTTACAGAGAGACAGCCTTATTCCTAAAATTGTGACAGCAGTTGTGATTTCTAAGGTAAACTAGGTTCAGCATTTTGCTGACGATAATAAGTAATTTGTACTGTAAATATCCTCTACAAATTTACAGCATTTCTACACATTTCTAAGGAGAGAGAATAGATTTTACCATTATCTTCTAGGAAGTCTACTAAGCAGGTAAATGCTGAGAAATTGAAAGGACTACTAAATAAGTACCTCCATATTTGATCCCATGCTTCTAAGACGTTTCTTACTCAGTTTCTACAATATGGCAAACTTCTAAATCAGACTGCATAAGCCAAAAAAAAAAAAAAAAAAAAAAAAAAAGAAAGAAGGAAAGAAAAGAAGACCACCAGAAATCTGCTCGGTAAAATATGAGTAAAGGCATGAAGAGAGAGCTTAAAAATGAGATGTTTATTGCACACAGGGAGTTTACAAATCCTAAATGAAAGACAGCAGTTATGGAACTAGAATATATAGACAATACTAATGCTAAGGAGAAAGGAGAAGGAAAGTAGGAATTATTTAAAGAAGTGAAGCTTCTGCTTAAAACAAAGTTGAAGGCTTCCTAAGGACTCTCATTATCAAAGAAAGGAAGGCAAAAGAAATCAAGGTGGGGGTTCTGTCAAGAGGAAAAAGAATAATTGAGAAAAAGATGTAAAAAGGAAAGTGAAATAAAAGTTACTGTGTTTGCTTTTTTTTTTTTAATTTGAATTTGAAGTCTTTCCACTGTAAGAAAGGCATTATTAAACTTCATTAAATTAATTTCACTGACTAACAGAATGGTAAAGTTTGAATTTATCTGAGAAATGAAATTGATAACTGTTTTGTAGTGGAGTATTTATGGGCTGTTTTTTAAACCAGGGGTGATTAAGGAATCACAAGATTCAGGTCCAAATTTTTTTAATTTTTTCCTGGAAAGCAGTGTTTTATTGATATCAGAGGCTCCCTGAAAGACTAGAATTCAGGGAAGAGAAGAATTAAGAATTCTGAGCAGTATTTTAAATAACAATTAGAGGCACAGTTCCCATTGCATTCCACTTCCAAATTCTGGTGCTTCTGGAAATCCCTGTCTAAAGATTACAGTTCACAAGACAAGAAGTACAATGAAAATAAAGTTTAAGATTTGCAGAGAAAAGAAAACCACAAAATTGTGATGGCAGGTAGACAATGTAAATATGTAGGAGACTCATCTAAAGGTCCAACATTGGTTGGCCAGAACCAGATTAGGATGATAGAATGGAGTTGATGATTGTCATAGCCTACTGACAAACTGGACATTGGTATAAAAATAATCATCCTGACTAGCTAGGTATAAAAAAAATAATTACTTCTAATTCTTGCAAAATATTTCTTTGCCCATCTTGCAACTTAGTGCTGACTACACTACCAGTGTTCAGGAAAGTATTAAAACAAAAAAATATAACCAGCAATGCACATCAATATTTATGGAGTTAATAAAAATATCAATGAGTGTAGGACCCATACTTGAATCTTGCTTAACTCGGACTAAGCCACTAACCATCATGGCTCATGTATGTGTATTACAGAGAAATTATACCTCAGGGAAAAAGAACTTTTTTTTTCTATTGTTTTTTACAAAAGCAAGGTAAGTTTATGTGAAACTGAAAGGCAGAAAATATAATCAGCAAAAGGTCATTCTAACACACCTACTTTTGCAATTTACTGGCACTAGGTACCACAGAGATTAAGATCTTAGCAGTGGTCAGACAAGAATGGACAAAAAAACCCCAACCAAAACCCACCTCAAGAAATAGAAAAGAAAAATTAGTTACCAGAGAGCACAAAGAAATAACTACGATTTCTGGAAGGAATATAAAGTAGTGTGTTTGAGAACATAACGTATTGGCCATCAGTAGAGGCAAGGTCCTAAATTAGACAGATAAGTAGTCTAACTGAAGAATTGCTACTCTTTCTTTAGGTTATATATTTTTTTACTTTTTTTTTTTTTAATACTGGGTGAATTTAATGCAGTCAATTTTCCCTTTGAACATATAACATGGAACCACGTCAAATACTTCAAGTACACAAATGCTTTCCTTAAACTGAGATATACTATGTCCACAGAATTTCTTTTATTCCTTAATTCATTTTGGTTTGGCAAGGAACAGAATTAAGTTAGTTTAGGATTAATTTACTCCATCCAGCTTCTTCAGAAAAAAATAGTAAATTTGGGTGATAAAACCCTTAAAATTCTTTAACCAGGAATTCTAAGAACCTACCTTTGGAAAATAAGATCTACAAAAAGTACCTCAAAATTGGGCAGTTCCCCAAAGTATTTCTGAGAATCTTGACTTAGCCTTTCTAAAATGCCCTTTGAATTAAAGGATAATAACTTTGAAGCATTGTATGTTTTGTCTTTAGAAAACCATGATCATTCATGTACAGTCACGTCCCTGTAGTATATAAAATGCATTTTATTTCATTATCATATGTATTTGAGGTTTTTTTGAGTAAATACACCTAAAATCATGTACCTTGCATTTTTAGACCTCACTTTGCAGCCCAGAGGATCTCAACAATTTATTGATACAATTACTGAATTACAAATTATGTCTAAGAAACACATATCATATCCCCAACTAATATCTCTGATATATACTAACGTCTCTCAGTTGTTTGGCACAGCTTGCTGAAGACTTCCAACCAATAATTAAAAAGAATTCTTAGCAACAACCAGGAATATGGATGTTGCAAAGTGAACTTAGTAACATTTTATTCATTAAAGCTTGTCAAACCATTGAGGTTGAATTCTCCTGAAAAAAATGGTACAGGAACTTGATTTAATAATTTATTCAAATGGCAGCACCTCTAAGGTCACAGCATCTTTTCTAAGCTCTTCAGTAATACAAGTGCAGGCTAACTCAAAAGGAATACACTTACTAACTCAAAACAGTTTCTAGGCTTCTTCATTAAATATTTCAGAAAGCAAAACCAGGAGAGACAATACAACAGGAAAGTATTTTATAATGAATACGTTACAAATAAAGGCAAATTTCTAATGTTTTCAGATTAAGGATACCACAGGTTTAATAATTTATTTTCGATCATTGGAAAGCAACAGTCTTTGGCAAACAGAACTAATATAATAAACATGTTTATATACTGCATATTAATTGTACAAAGATAATAGTCATGTCTGGTTTTCTATCTAATATGCATTAAAATTTAATATATCATCACTGTTTAATTTCTCAAATCCATGATGAAAAAATTTATATAGATGCATATGCAGAAAAGTATATAGAAAGACCTAAGACCTGGGCCTTTTCTTCCTTAGTTCCTGAACTACTGAAAGGAGAATGAATATGTAATTGTGCTGTAGTAGATATGTATTTTATAAAAATACATATATATTACCAGCCACTGTAAACTGTCTCTCTATTTCTCACAGTTACGACTCTGCCAGTTGATTGTTTTTTCCTGCTCCTTTCCTAGGCTCTTCTTTTTGACGGTATACTACAATGACACTCTTTTTCTTTACTGTTCCCAAGCTCCTAACATTGGCAAGTTCTACATGCCTATCTTCGTCGAAAGAGCTTATTCTCATTTATTTTTCTGGATGGAGGTATAGTGTAGGTTACAATCTAGACAGCAGTTATACATTACTATGAATGCAGTGTATACTATTTAACTCAATCATTCAAGATATGCATACATTCTATTCTGAATATATGAATATAATTATAATTTTGCCATTGACATCAGTAGCTTAGACTTTTCTCACCTAAATTCAGGATCTTAGCAATTAGGAATCTTATCTAATTTAAATGGTGGGACTTCATCACTAGCCAATGGAGAGAAACAGGAAAACTCAGGGCACAATTCATTCTTTTTTAAGATGGCAGGCAGACAGAAAGAATCATATTCTTGTTCCACGGATACAATTAACTTAGACTAGGATGATAAATTTTATCTAATCTAATTTTAGGAATGTAAATCAAGTGAATAAGCATGGACAAATTGTACTCACTGTTATTTTTTGCCTGTGGTGAACTAATATAATGTAAATATAACTTTATTCCAAAGCCTTTAAAAAATATGTCAGAAAAATAGACATATTAAGTATTTTTACATGTATTCCTTGAATTTTGTTTTTCATTGAAAGTGAAAAGTCAGCATATATGAAAGCATAATCAAAAAAGCAAATCCAGCAATTACATATAATTTATGAAATAACCTGATTTAGTTTGTCAGAAAACATTTCAAGAAACTTCACTACTTAAACAGTTTTATGAATTTCAATAATTTTGCCAAAGTTATTTAATACTGCTTATATTTTCTGTAATGTACATTTTTGAGGTTTGGAGTTTTATTTATTTGGAAAAGACATTGTACACAAATGACAAAATACAGTATGTCATATTATTAGAAATATATTAACATTTTCTTCAGTTACATTACACAAAATAAAACATGAAACTTAAAATGCTACCATTTTAGGACTTTCAAGTATTATTTTTTCAATTTTTCTATATAGAGATTCTCTTGTTAATTTGTATGATATTAGAGTGGTAAAAATATAAGGCTTTAAAAGGATCCTCTGCCACTGAGCTATAGGAAGTTCAGTGGGATGCATATACTACAGCATAATCGGTAATCAACATGACAGAAATCTGTGACTTGATGAGGATGTGTGTTCTGGTATTCAGTTAACAAAACATGTATTTTCCAAACCTCTTTTGGAAAAAAAAATGAAGGAGATCATTAAAAAACCCACTCTGTTTTATAATTTAGAGAAAAGAAAATCTTTTAAGAACTCGATCATCAGAAGACCTAGCATACGTCACTGGGAACTTCCCGTTAAAATCACAAGAGGAAAGTCTATTGATATTAATGACACAGTTTTTAAGCAGAACTGTAGAAAATGTATGAGAAGGTTTTAAGTAAGAAAGAAACAGAAATATAAGTAAGTAAGTAGCATGTGTTATTAGGGATTCCAAGCATGCTCAGTTCCACCTAGCATTTTAAAGTGATCTTTAAAACTGATATTGAAAAAAGCCATAACTTACTTGAAGATCTTGCTGAGTGTCTGTGTGGCTGCTTATTTTTTTCTCTGTTCTCAGTCAAAGCACTTCCACTGGCCATGGAAACAAGGTCTAAATCCATGTCTTCTCTGCTTACAGGGCTTGCCTGGAAGCAGCGGGAGAGAATGTACACAATCATGAAACAAAATATAACATTTTCTGAATGCAGCTCACATTACCCCAAATAAACAAACAGGGTCTGTCAAACAACCTTCTTCAAAATGATACCACAATCCTTTATTGTTGCCTAGGCTGAACAAATGCACTATGTCAAAGCATTTTTGTAAATAAGAGCCGATCTTAAAATTGTGGTTTGTGATCTGAGTCAGTGCAACAACAAAAGAAAACATTTTAGTACAGTAATTTTGAAGAAAATCAATCTTGCAGATGGCTGATGAAACCTTAAACAGCTTAAGATCATTTACTGACCAGTCTATAATTTAAGTTATAGTTGAATGTCAGAGATGTCATATTGGATTATTTTCTGCAATATTTATGTTTTATCCAGGACATGTATCAGTTCAATCAGTCAAGGGCCCAGTAAGTAATTCAATCTTTTAGTTTTTTGCTAATTAACCATAACCATCAGACAGCATTTTAATTATACTTCGGGTAAGAGTATTATATTAATTATAAACCTCTAACATCCAGTGTTGGTACATTTTGGCATGAGGCATGTTACCTGCACATAAATATGGCAAAATAGAAAAGAAAATCATATTTACTCAACAAAAACCCCCTTTCCTTGAAATGGAAAGCTAGTCAACACCAAAAGCAGCCATCTAACAATACTGTTGACTAGATACTGCGGGCCAGTAACAACAACAGGGAAAAATCAGACACTGCAGAAGAGTGATCTACAAAATCCCCAGCGTAGAGTCAGTCAGCTGGAAGTACTGCACATAAGGACATACTTTTCTAGTCTCTGGAGCTTCAGGAGCGGAGGCCAGAAGGCAGATTAAGTCTTTCCTCTATCTGGGCTGAAAAGCCCCAAATCCTTTCAGAAGCTAGGTGTCTAACTGAGTAGACTCCTTTTTTTTTGCAAAAACAAACAAACAACAAAAAAGGAAAGACTATGCTAGTGGTAATGTCACCAAACTTTTGCATAATATCGTAGTAGCTAGAGTGCTCGATCAGGAATCAAGAGACCGGGTCTCAACTCCTTCCTTGGGGTGTTGAAGCCTGCAGCTCCCTTTTTGTCAGGAAAATGCCGTTCCTACAAAGTTGTGGGCTATTCTGGAGGAGACGATCTCCAGACTTCCTGTTCAAACCAGTTCACTGTACCAAGAGCAGCACCGCACCAATGCAGACAGGCTTTGTAGTCCAGTCTAACTCAGAGAACTCAGATGAAATGGAGCCCTGTTTCATTTCTTTGTCTTTACCCAGTCACTGTTTAATGTAAAATTCATTAAAAAGTTCATGCATTTTCAAACCGACAACTCCAAAGATACAGAGATTTTACGCTCTTCCTTAGTGACTGCGTACCCTTCGTGTCAGCACAGAAAGTTTATCCCTTGTTTTCTGATCCTTGCCTTTTCTATGTTTAATGACCATGATTTTAAAGTTTTGCTTTGCACAGGTAGCAGGCTGTATTATTGCTGTTAACAGCAATATTTTATTTTCTCTTCCATAGCAGTGTCAAGAAACTTTGAAAACAGTTTTATCCTGCCAACTCTTTACATTTTTGGCCTTAATATTTACAGTCGCTTTAAGCTTGTGAGAGCTCCATATGTTCAAAATCTTTAAATAGAAAGCTTTCAGTCTTTCCTTTGTAGAAATAAAGGAATCATTGTGACACTCAGAGAGATTCACACCAAAGGAATTGATCATTCTTATTTCTATCCAATGTGTTTCAACACAGAGCAGAAGTTTTCTGATGTCCCAATTCCCAAAGACCCAGGAGGCCAGAGTATTTTAAAAAACTAACCTTTCCACAGAATTATTATCCAATCCCTACCATCACAGAATCTGAGCCTTCATCATCTTGTAGACAACAATACTCAATGTTATATGCTAGATTTTAATAGGGCTGTCTGGCTCTCTGATGTAAAATATTAGTTATTTTCTTTCAAATACAGATAAGTGTTTTCACCCAATTACAGTCAGAGTAATATTTAAGGTTGTAAGAATCACTGGAGCAAACTTAATTTCAGGTTTGTAAAGAACCTGATTGAAAGCCCCCTGAAGCTAATTAAAACCTTCCCTTTTACATTTATAGCTTAGAGCCAAATATTTGGAAGAAATTTAAGATACTGGTACACTTTTTCACACAGTGCAGTATTGGACTTCCATCTGTAGCAATCACCATATTTAACTCTTCAGACTTTTCACCCTTAGTTTTACTACTACAAACCTTTTTTTTCCAATTAATTGGAAATTAGTTTCAATCAGGAGGAATTTTTGCCTTGAATACAGCTCTGCATCTGAGTATTTGTCTGTTCCTATGTGACCTTCTGAGGTAAAAAGTGCTTTTAAATTCAAGTTATATCTTAATGATTTGGAGATAGTGAAGTGGTTAACCATGTAGGTTCATACAAAGATGAATCAGGAAGTCTATCCTACTTATCATTCAGCAAAATCATTTTAATTTCAAGTGTCCAGTTTAAACTGTAAGTCAGCATGCCTTCCTACGCACTTATGTAGTAGTAGTAGTAAGCAAAATCATCAAAATGATTAAGGTTAACATAATAAGGTCTTAGATTTACCGCAGGTTACTACATAGGGTTTATTCCCCAACGAGAAGGTTTAAGACTTTATTGTTAATATGGAACCACTGAAATACCATTTTGTATCCATGAAAAAGAATGTCTTAAATTCTTGGAATGTGCACAAATATCACTTAGAAAACTATATTAATTTAGTACTTTCAGAATGCAGGCTTATGTAACACATACAAATCAAGGATCCTATTACACACCAGGAAACTTTATGATCGAGCATACGACATATGAATAAACTACTGGAAATGCCCAGGAATGCTTTCCTCCTCTAAGTATCTTTTTTTTTTTTTTTTTTTGTTTTGAAAATGTATATTTTCCTCTTTCTTTCAGTTTACCAGAACTTTTTGATAATGATTGCAGCTAAGTGTTAACTCCATTTTTGTCATGATTTCATAGCTTTTAACTGAGTTTCTATGCAAAAGCATTAGGAGTATGTTCACATTTCAACCTTCAAAAGTTAAAAGAACCCATATAAATTTTAAAACCATAATTCTCCAGCTGTCTGTGTACAAACCACATCATTATTTCATTGCCTATAGAGTACTGCTTTCTGCATTAGAGATACATTTTATTCCTTTTTCTATTTTTTGACCTTCTATTGCATTTTTCTCTGTATTTCATTCATGTGGAACAGCTATGTAATTATGTGGCACAGGCTGTGACAATCATTGCCAGTTATGTGGGCACACCACATAATACTGTTGTGGGATTGCAGCAATATTTTGTGGACAGAACTGCTTACTGCAAATAAGATACAACCTACCTATGTGCACATATGCTTACCGATAATTACATAATATGTAATTTAGATAACATTATTAGATTACGATTTGCTCAAATTAGAGCAGTTGCTGTTTTAGACCTAACAAATAACTATTAGTGCTGCTGCAACTAAAACCCATCACAACAGTTGCCTCGTTCATGATTTCAGCCACTAAACTTTAAACAGGAACCTAAGAATTGGACACAACCCATGCCAGAGAAAAATCTTTGACAAAATCTGACTTAAAGAAAATAGTAATAGTAACATCTAAGTCTTAAAAGCATTTGTTCAACAGTGAATTTTAGAAGAGTTCAAGGAAGTGTTTCCAAAACGTGCATATTGCATAGGTGGTGAAGCTAAGGAAGACAGAGTTTAGAAAGGGCCAAGATTGCTCAGAGTACAGAATGAGGCATATGACACATCATCTGACTGGGAAATACTTTTTATACAACATTTTACATTATATATATGAATATAAGACACTAATTCTGTATAGTTTGTAAGTTTTTGCCCCATTTTTTTAACCCCCACATGATTACAGAAACAAGAATATTGCTACTTTGGCAATAAAATGTAAAGTGTACACATATAAAGAGAGAGACTATAAATTGGCCTGTAGGCATCATAACACTGCTCACTATCAAAGGAACTTTTGGGCATCTCTGACACTGAATCTTTCAATTTTGTAAATCTTCAGACTGTTAAATCGCTCATATTCCCCCTCCTGCCAAACTACAGGACTACCCATTTCAGAAAATACAATTTTTTTAAAATGCTGCAAAGAAAAGAATGAACCATGAAAAGAGTAGAGGGCTTTTTATGATGTAAAAAAATACAGAAGAGAAATTGTAGGAATAAGTCTGATTTTATACAGTTTTTAATAATGTCACCATACTAATATACAAGTCCAACTTACTGTCTTTCAATAAATGACACTGTGGACATATTAGAATGATTTAGGTATGCGACTTACAGATTTAAGAACATTTAAACTTGTCTGATTGACAAGAATATATGTTTTCAGTCAATAATGTAATTGGTGCTGAACCATATTTAATTTTTTTAAACATTTTTCAAAAGGTTGTTTTAGAAGCTTTAAAAAACACACAGTAGCATTTGATGTCTTAAAACCAAAGCCAGTATCAGATCATGAAACAAGAACCCTATGTACACACATGGGTTCTTGTGCTCAAACATCTTCTGAGCTCCATCAGTGGGTGACTTGATTGCTAAATAGAGACAACATTAAAGAATTATATTCAATCAAAAAAAATCTCCTGGTTGTTTTTACACCAAGTATGCGTTTGGAAACACCATCAAGGCATAGCTGAATTCTGCAAAATCCCACAAGGAAACAAGTTCTTACCACAAGTTGTACTCGTCTACTGTCACGTATCACAGGATCTAACTCAGGCAAAAAATGACAGCTGGGAAAAATGTAGAATAGAAATGTCAATAAATCCCCTGTACTGGGTTCACTAAAATACCTGCACAGAATCTTTTCCTGGAAACAATCCTGCTTAAGTAGAAATGATACTATTTAAATTGATTCCATGGTTAAGATGTATCAGAGTAATTAATATTAATTGATAAAGTATCAGAGTAATTAATATTAAAATTTTTGTACTTAAGATTAAAATCAATAGATCATTAACAATTAATATTGGTTATTCCAATGACAGAATACTAATTTAAAAACATAAATGTCAATAAATGCAACCATGCATGAATTATTGCAGGTACTGACATAAATTATAGCCAAACCAGTTGTCACATTACTTTATGTAGGAATAAAATTGTTTTCAGTTACATAAACATATCAGCGGTTCTAAACAGTCTACCAGTGATATTCCAATGGAGATCAGTGGGACTTTTGCCACATTCAAAAATGATATCATAATCTTAAAAATGTCAGTACAAATATTAGTGCATAGCACACACCTGCAGACGTAACAATAACATTTAAAAAAAATATCCTTTATAAATTTCCATGTCTTCTTACTTTCAAATATCATTACATGTTCTGTTCCAGTGTTTTCATTCAAATTAAAAGTCATGGCAGTTACCTTAAACAAACACTCGGAGTGTTTCACTATTATGGAATACAACTGACAGATAAATATTTTCTAAGGAATATATGCTGCATATATTTCCTACAGTCATTGTTACAATTTAGAAATGTGGAATATTTTTCCATACAAAACATAACAATATGCACTCCATTTCATTACAAATTAAATACATTTTTAATGAAAATAAAGTTAAAATGCTTACACTAAACCCATTGCTTGCCTACTGACACCTTGTTTGGTTTTATTAGAGGTGCTTGGCATTGTGTCTACTAATGACTTCACTAAGATATCAATGGTTTACATTGAATTTATGACCAAAATATACTTACTATGTCTTCATGTTAGTTTAGGGAATGAGATTAACCTTTTCTTTAATTGTATTGATATTTTACCAGTTTAATAACCAAAATTAAATATAGAGGGAGCATGTTTACAACATTTTACTAAGTATACTATGAAGATGTTAAAAGTTGGGTTTATGTTTTGAAGAAAAAATATACATTTATACTATCTAGTTAAAAAGTGGGGTTTTTACTTCCTTAATCAAATCTAACAATATAGGTAATGTTACAGTTGATCTAATTACATAAAACCATAATATATACCAATAAAGTTATAAAATATATGACGAATAAGCCGTTTTTTCTACACTCTTTACAATATAAAAAACACTGCATTGCTAGCATAAAGCTATGTACATATTTATCATAAGATTCTGCACTGTTTATCATTTCATTATCACCATGGAAGAAGTATCTGTACGACTACTAAACCAATTCTAAAGGGTACCATGTTTGGGACCCGGAAATATGGTGTACTGTCTGCTAGCTACAAAGTCATGTTTGTTTTAGAACTATTAACCTAGGTTTCACTTTACAAGATAAATTTACAATAAAAAAAAAATCTAATTTAAAGGCAATGACCTCACCACTTCATATTTTTGGAACTGGCTGCTTCATAATCCAAAAGCTGTGTATGAAGCCATTGGTATGTAAAGTCTTTTCTCCTTTGTAATTTCTCATCTAAAGTAGTATCCAGCTGAGAAAATTCTTCTTTTTTACCTGGGGAGGAAAAAAGATACTCCTGTCTTTCATTATTATTTTAAAATATAATTTTTTTAAGATTCCCCAGATATACGCTGAGCATATTGCCTTTTACAAAACAAAAAAGACAATTACTTCATTTTCTTGCAAAGTGTCCAACTGACTTGAATTTCTTCAGGTATATTTAAGAAATAGTTTTAAATTAATTTTGAATTTTATGGTTTATTTTCTCTTTTGGGATTAAATATTTGCCTTCTGAATAAATTTGTTTTTATTGGGAAATAAGATTCTCCTTTAATCTGAAATATATATAGAAATACACAAATTGCTTGTCATAGCATCTGTGAATGTTGTTTATTGTGCTATTTCTATCTTTAAAAATACACATTCATTTATATTTTAAATTCTATTTACCAAGCTATAAGGTAAAAAAAAAATCACCATTATATGCAAGAGTGGACACATGGCAATCTTATTCCTCTGATCTGTCTTTTACCGATATGATTTATTAAGACATTTTAATGGCAATTTCTGATATTGGATTTCAAAGCACTTGCATACATGATACTACTTTTCACAAATTACTACCTACTTTTGGATCACAAAAGACACCCAAAGATAGAGAATAAAACAGTGACATTATGGAAAAATTCTGGAGATCTTTCAGTTTTTGGGATCATTCTGGTTGCACGGGGACATTCATAGATTAGAATAACTGTTTATCTTCTACCCTTATATATCAACTTCATAGGTTATGTCTTTTTAGCACCTTCAACTCAGGGCTTTTATGAGACATCAGAAAACTTTTTTTTTGTACAAAAGTTTTTTGTTTTTAATACCATTTCTGATGACACTGAGTTATCCTCACTCTTGCCGACTATTCCTTTTTTCCTTTCAAAGATTTTTCTTTCTCTCAGTGAGTGATAGGTGAATTTAGCAGCTACTAGACGTTGCTTAGTAAACTGTAGGAGCACGCCTGTCCTTTTGCACTTGAACCAGCAAAGAATGTAGGTCACCTCACTTTGTATCAAGTTCATTTGTCCACTATGAATGATTAAACTATCAGTAACTGTAAAGGATGGGGGGGGGAGATGTCAGAACTGCCTTTGAGGTGAATGGTTTCCTCATACTCCTTATTTTAAGCCTTAGTTTTCATTCAAGTTTTGACAACATAAACTGGAGTTACAGGCTATTCACCAACTCACTTTTTAAGAGGTTTGCTACATTACCTGTAGTATTTTTTAAACTAATCCTTCTGTAAAAATTATAACTTACTTTGCATAAGCTGCAAAATGTAGTTCCTCACTTGCATTTTAGCTGGCTTTGCAGTAAGCTCATTGCTTTCATCTTTTAGTTCTAAGGGAATATTGTTAAAGTGTCATAGCTTCTTATTTCATAGTCTGAAATACAAATGTCTTTTGGTTGTGCTCTCCATTTATCTTGGTATAGAGAATCTCTATTCAAACCAAATCCTTTCCTTAGGCTGAACGTGCTCAACTGCCAAACCCATAATTAGCCTTTTAAAATTAGGCAAGGTCGTGGTCCAGAATATGAAGTCGTATATGTCTTGCTAGTGACTCACAGACTAGAACTTAGGCAGAAGAATTTATCCTCAGCTGATGTAAAGAACTCTCATTTACCTCCTTAGGAAGACAGAAAATGAAAAGCTTGGATGGACAGTTACTGTATCTACCCAAATGAAGTTGTGAGGGCTGACTAAAAAGGTCGAGCAGTGAACTGCTCAATCAGTGCCAAATATTAAAATATAAAGAGTCCTAATTACAGAGTTCATCACCTTCCTTGATTAAAGTGGGAGCCATTTCTTCTTTTCTAAGTTTATGATAGTGCCTTCCCCTGTTGCTGGTTCAGGAGTACAGTTTTCTGACCTTTACATTTTGAAAATTTATAGGTTCAAAGTCTGCAACTACACTGGTACCCCTATAGCTCTTCAGATGAAGAAGATGCTGATTTATAACAGGAGTAAGAAACATTCTGTATGACTTCCTAAGAGCAGTCCTGGAGACTGAACCTTCTGCATATGTTCTCCAAAGAGGAATACTTCCCCAGGAAATTATCTTTAGGTTTTTTCTTATCTGTATTTACAGAAAAGTTGGTCCAGTATTACCATCTTTCTCAGGAGAATGACTTCTTCTTATTAAAAGGCTCAGCATTATTTATGCATTTACTCAAATGTGTGTTACCTTTTCCTCCATTAAAAGGGAAATCAACGTAGGGATTTAAAACTAGTATTAGAAGTTCATGTCTGAGTCTGCGTGTCAGTGATGGTCAAAAGAAGATGCACATACAATAAGCTATGATAAAACTTAGAAAAAAATGAATACTTTTAACTTGCCCAGTTATTTTTCCAAAATGACTGTTAATAATTTGCCTTAGTTGCAGTTTGAATTTTTGACTGAATTATGTTTGAAACACAAGTGGCTTTATTTAATACAATTTAATTTTATTTTTGCATGTTAATTATTGAAACATTTTTGAAACAAGAAAGTGACCAAGATAAAAGTGCACACAATAGGGATTTTTTTCTTAAAACTATGTATTCTATTAAACAGAGTATTCTTGTTCCATGTTAGTATTAATAGCGGCTTTTTTTCTCAAATGGGCAGACACTGTTCAATATTTTGTTTAATAATGCTGCAGAAAACTATATTCTATTTTTTTTATTTGGAACATACCCATATTCTTACTTTTTAATAGTAACATCTTTCTTTTTAATTTTTATGGAAAAATAGTATGTTATGGATTAAAACACAGCATTATCACTTTTCTATTCCACTTATGAACATCATGTGTTTGAGGATCTGTTGTAGCAGTATCATTAACGTGTATCTGCTTGATAGCTTTCTTAAATTAGGGCTCTGGGTTTTTTTAAAAACCTGGACCTGATTTTGTAGAAGTACTAACACTCACAAATTCCACAGAAGTTCCAAAGAGCTGTAAGCATTCTGCATCTTTGAAATGGATCAGACCTATAATCTTTAATTGTTAAACCCAGACAACTCTTAGAATATCAAAGGAAAAAGGAATACATCAAAGGCGGCACAACTCCGTCAAAAACCAAATTAATCTCAGAGGTATTTAAAGTATCGTACCCTCATTAGATTATCACTTCTAAGCTTTCAATCTTTTTGACTTCTTTTTACATGACACACACGTTAATAATTTAAGATTGGAGTAGTCTTACATTTGGCATCAATACAGTAGTGATTTTTAGGTGTTGCCAATTAATCATACACACACACACTGTACACTTAGGCCAGATCCAATGCAGCTTTCAGGGGCACCTACTGCCATTTTCCTACAGAATTTGGGCACCTAAGTAGAGAGAACTTATTCAGTAGAACTTGGGCACCTGAAGTGTCCTTGGAACTGAACATTACAGGAAAATAAATTCTTTTCTAGGTCCCCAAACCAACATGCAAACTCTTAAGAACCTGAGCTTTGGGATCCAGAAAAACGTCCTCCTCCATCTGTCAAATTTGTTTGTTGGGCACACTCTGAGACAGCACGACTCATGTTCCGTTTAAAATATGGATGCTACTTATGTACTTTAAATTAGACTGTCTCTGGGTAATCCATTAAGTGAGTTAAGGGGAAGGGGTAAGAATCTGTGAACTACTTCTGGTGAAGTGCCCTAAATTCTAGATAGAGTCAGTTTTCTTCTCATCGGTTTTTCTTTAAGATTGATGCATCTTGTGCCCTCAGCTGTAGCAGTCGGCTTTAAAAAGAGGATTGAAACATACCCAAAGGGAATAGCTTGGCATGTGGAAGATGGAGGTTCAAATTTCACCAGGCTAAGGAGTACCTGAAGCCTGTTTCCCACTGCCTAAGGAGTACCTCACACCCACGTTCCCCAGTGCTAGGGCAAGCGTTCTTAACAGCAAGCCAGTATACAAAAAGGACGATGGCTACATCATGTCTAGATTCAGGGTGATCTTTCAGATTCTGCATTTTAGTTTTCAGATTCTATGCCCAGAAAACACTGATCCTGATTGTTGTAAATCCCAGTTAGCTACTCAACTCTTTGTCAATTTATATGCAAGAGGATGCTGAGGAACCTGATTCAAGACAGTGATTTTTTTTTTCAAATCTATTTGTTGATGATGGGAAGATAAAAGGTCTAACCTTAATATGTTGTATGTTTCTTGAAACAGAGAAATGTGTGGAGAAGTCTGCAGTGTATCCAACCTTTTACAGTTAAATTTTGTGTTTAGAGGGTGATTTAATTCACTTCAAAACTTGCTTCATACAGAGTACAATACAAATAAAGTAAGAGACTAAGAAAACTAAGACCTACAATGTGAAAGAAGGGCTTGGAATTTCTTCAGCATTCTAAGTTTTCCTCCCTTAATATAAAAAATCTGTGACCAGAGTTAATTTTCTCAATATGTATTCTGGAAATGGTGCTTTTAATATAGGAATTAAGTAGCTGAGCTTGGGTATAAAATTAATGTCTACGCTATTAATACATTGAAATTTTTCTTATCTGTCAGTATTCTGGTATACATTACTGTTCAGCAGTATATATTATGATGACATGTGTGTGCAAGTGTGTTTGAGTGTACAAAGTCTATAAAAATATTATTCTGAATGAAAATTTAAATTATATATACCCTGCAAGGATTTTTATAATTTATCCTATGTCTTCTATAAAATTATAATACACATTAATAAATAATCTTGAAATCCCAAACCTAAAATCCAACTTTTTATCTCATTTTCTCCATATGTTAGTCCACAAACAGCATGGTATTATTTCTGTCACAATATGTGTAATATACACAGAACAGAAAGCAAGAACAACATAAGTAGTAACACTGCTATCAGGGCAAGAAACTGAAGAATTTGGAAACAGACAGGAAAATGACAATTAAAAAAACACAACAACCCCCCCACCTCCACCCCCCAAACCACCCAGAAACTTATAGTAGAATGTAAGAAAGAGAAATGAGAGGAATTTCTTCTCTTCCACAAAAAGTTTGACACATTTGTCAGAAGTCACTAAATACACCTAAGCATTACATAGCAATCACTACGTGCCCAAAATACCGGTTTTGGAAAAAGAATGGTATTTAGAGTGGTCTTTAGCATGCTCACAGGTATTCAGTGAATACATTTATATTAGCAATATATATAAGACTTCAAAACAGTTGGTAGTATCATGTGGCAGCAATTGCTACAGAGTTCTTTTCATGTAAAGTTATAGTATCTCCAGATAATGTTTGTTTATCTACAACTCAGATCTGGAATTTTCAGATAGTGAAACACATGCATTTTTCCTTAAAAACACTGAAACTTGTTTGTGACGTAGCTACACTGTATGGATTAGTTAATTTTAGATGTTACTTTTCATCTGAGTAACTTCTGACTAAATCAACTTCCATCTCTAGGACCAGAATGAATGAAATAAAAATATTTATAGCACACTAAGTGAGTTCACAGCTGAATAAAAGATGAAATCGAATTTTTTCACAAGAATACCACATCAGGTTATGACCTACAAAATTTCTTAATGCTTAAAAATGCTTTATCAATTACATCACAAGTAGTTTTGAACATGGGAGTGCTGATCAACCCACAACAGCACATCTTCCAAAAATTATAAAAGCAAATAGTGAAAGGAAAAAAAGACTTCTGAGGTTTTTTTCTAAAACTTGTGCCCTTTTTCTCTTTTTACCAGGTATTTCAGATTTTTTACAGACTATAAATAAGGTCTACTATATTACTATTCCATCTGCAAACCTCATTCTCTAACCTCTTCATCAGCTATTGTAATAATTTCCTTTATACCACATGACTGTTCTTGACCTCACCTTCACACCATTATTGACTGAATCCAGGTATTCACCACACTCTCAGTTAAGACCATAGTCTTTATTTTGGCCGTCCTTCTTCTCCGTTTTTGCTTCTATTTTTTGCTGTCTTTTACACTGTGCTCTCTTTCTGGGTAATTAACACCTGTAATAAAGCTTCACCTACTTAGTTCATTCTGCTTTAGTGGTTACCACATTTCAGCCTGTGCTTTCTCTGTTATCTCTTTGGTGTCTCATTATTAGATTACACAAAAGCTGGAACCCTTTCACTGAGATTCCTAAACCACTGAAACTCAACAAATTTCAGCTTCTGAATTCAAGGAAAACAGGATTTCATACTTGGGTCTTTCCATACATTATTTTCTATTTTGCTACTTGTTCCTGCCTCTGCAAAATATACCACCACCACTATTTATCAGTAGTAATTAGTATTTATCCCTAGCTTATTGTTTATGCTCAATTTGTTCCTTTCCCTACCTTCAATGGTGTACTTTTAAGGCACCTCATTAAAGTTATTTCTCTCTATTCATACCACAATGGTGTTGATTAAGTTCTCCCCGTATCTCCTGATTATTTAATCTCTTTCACTGCAACCCTCTGATCACGCAAATATATTGCAAACTACTACTCCATATTAAATTGCTTATGTCTTTTACTCTTCTTGTGAACATGGTACATTTCCCTTTGAATTGCTTTATAAGCTTCACTTTCCTGGCACTGACTTCAAGGCAGCATTAAACACTGTTCCTTCCAATTTATCCAACTTTCACAACTTTTATGGGCTGTCACCACTTTCTGTACTCCTCCATTTATGTTAAACACAATTTCTCATTTATCCTCTATAACTTTCTTCATAACAATGTCAGTTTCATATCATGATATTTCCTTAGATGTAAAACACCTTTCTGAGTTGATCTATAAACCTAAAGAAATATTTCACCTGAGGTGTGTGCAGGAAGCTCCCACACAGGCAATTGCTGATTTCATTTTTTGCTAATTTATGACTGTTCTGATCTGACTCAGGTTGATTCAGTGAATCTTGGGGTAAGAACTTGAAGATCTATTTGGGGAAAGATATAGGGATTGAATAGTGGAGGGCTAGTAACAATAAAAATGTAAGAATAGGTTGCTTGGGTCAATTAAAAATAAGTTATAGAGATGGGAAGAAAAAACAAAGGAATAGTAGTGCACCAGTTTAATATAGACCCACACTCTCTAATAAATTGTATGAGATTCCCTTGTCCACCAAATAAAGAATTATTTCTTTAAAAAACATAAGCCAGAAAACAAAACAATATTTTGCCATTTGATGAAACTGGTTAATTTGTACCATTTAAATGATTACATTTAGAGTTATGTACACTACTGTTCAAACACATTCATATCAAGGAAATATTCAGCAAAATTGGTTTATTTCTTCAGAAAGCTACAACAGTCATTTAGCACTGGAATGAAACATAAGGTTATTTATTTTAACCTCGGTGAATGACAAAGTCGATGTGAATGTTTTGCCATAGAAAAGCAGAAGAAAAAGCAGGAGAATAAACTGCACAAGCATTTGGAAATCTTAAGATTCTAATTTCTCTGAAACTTTCCAAGTTTGGATGTGCAAATATCAAGCTCTAGTGACTAAGTCTACGATTGTGCATTTATTAAATTTTTGATTAAGTGCTATATAATCACTGACTCCACTCAGTTGAAATAGATCAGCTGCTCTGGGTATTTTTTTCTGTACTAAGGCAAGTATTGAAGGCATCCAAGCATCAAACTCTTCAGCCCCAGTACGCTGGACTCTTACATTGTGGTAATAGTATAATAAACAGCTTTACTATTAGGATAGCGAGAAATTTTCATATTGGATTAATGCTGTAGTGAAAGTGAAGACAGATTCTATTTTACTCAGGAATAAATGCAAAGCAAGCGACAGCAGATAGGATGAAGAGTATACATAAAGAAAATTTTAGTATCTCAGCATCTACCTACACACAGACACAGACACACATTCACAGCTTCCTCAGGTTCCCAAAACTTAAGATAGAAGTTGCATTACAACTAAAAAGAACAGACTAACATTTCTCAGTCCAGCCACCCAAGGGCAGACTTGTTTTATGTATAGGTTGGGAAATAACAGGAAATAGCTTCATATTTGAAAAACTAAGTTGGTTCTTTCTCAAAAAAAACAAACAAAAAAAACCCCCAAACCCAAACCCCAACTCTACAAAAATGGAGAAACTACAGGGATGATATTCTACCCACATGCACACAAAGAGATGAGTTCCTGATGTAAACTACCCCTTCCTGCAATCAGCACTCTTCAAGATCCACTCAGGCTTTTACAAGTTCAAAAAGTACATAAAAAACCTTACAGCACTATGCTGTACTTTCACATTATTCTTTTCTGTAGTCTTCTATGAACAGGGTGTTCTGTAGTCTATATACTACCTGCTTCAGCCACTCAGCACAGGCAAATTTCAACAGTGCTGCTGAGGAGTAAATTTGGAATACAGCCAAGAGTTACCTAGAGATATTTGGATAGTCAAGGCCCTTGAAGGACCAAAGAAATCAAGGAGGAGTAAAAGAATATTTTGAAATGGTATGTTCAGTGTTTCCATGCTCAGTTATCCATTAGTAAATGCAAGGAATAAATAAGATGGAAATAGATTGAACCTATTTTGGTTATCCTTACTGCCTACACTCTCACATAATTTCTGTCTCATTGCCTAAATCTGCCTGTTACAGGCCCTATCTCTAGTTTTTCTCATAATCTCTGGGAATTAATAAAGTCCCTAATGATGGACGTTCTCTACTGAAAAGAGGAATGGATTTTATATTGCTCAGGAGAAAATTAAGAGATGCATAACATCAAAAATATTTTTACAGAATCTTTTGATAGATTTTATTTCTATACATTCCCAGTTCTTAAGATTAACTGACAGAAACAATCAAGAACTTGAACAGAACTGTTTAGTTGCTCAGTAATGAACAGTATTCCCAAGCAAGAAAAGATTATCACTTCGTATGGAGTCCAAGCCGGAGGAATACCTTTCTCTAAATTCAATAAACCAAGCAAAATTATTTAAGACATCAGATCTTCCAAAGGAATTCTCAAAAAAACAAATACAAAGGAACATTTTGTAATAGCACAGGAGGTCTAACTACTATGTTGTCCCCTATCAAGAGGGCAAGAAATACAAAATACAATAATTTTATTGAGTGTGACAACCATTAAGGTAGGTTTTGTTTGTACTGAAGGACTTAAAAGTACATGAAAGGGACAAAAAAAATCCAAAACCAACAAAAGATTTGTTCAAAATAAAAATTTGAGGTTTCTATGTGACAAGGAAATACATAGGCCAAGTATAAAAAAAAAAAAAGGGAGCAGCATGAAGTTAGTCAGTAAAGCTGACTTACACCACACTAATAACTGTCTCACAATTTTTATGAACAAGTAATTAAAATATGTAATTTTGTATCACAGCTTGGGAATGTACATTAAAAAAAGTCTTTATTATGTTTACTCTTGAGAATAAACATTTTTTCTAGATGGCTATCTGAATAGCACATGAACTTGTTTTTTAGAACTCACGTTCATCAACACACGTGATGTACACAAGTACCATATGTGATTGGCACCTATCAGTGCAGAGTAACACTGAAAGTGAAATAATAAAATTATTGTATTAATGTCAATATGTAGTTCAGTTATGAATATCTATGAATTGGTTCTTCTCTATCTATTACATATACATATAATTTTCAATTTAAAAGTGTTTTATTTTGTGTGGGTGAAACTATTTCTGGCTTACTTTCTGATGTTGACTTGAAATACCTGTTGGTATTTGATGAAGGTACTGTAACAACAATTCACAGCTTTGTCAGTGCAGTAATGCATAACAGCAGAACTGCTCTACGTTGTCAAATATACACACAAAGCCTACACAGACTAAGTGCAAGGCTGCTGTTTAATTTACTTTATAGTATAACCCAGAGGTACCACTGAAGATCAGGCCTGTCATTATGCCAAACATTCTATAAACAAAGCTTGATTTAATGCTCATTGAATTAAATGGAAAAAAAGTCTCAGATAGACATGGTTCTTTTTCTTAAAACTACATCTAAAGTGAGTTAATCCCCAAGCGTGTACAATTCTTATATATTTATATCCAGCTTAAAAATAACCATAAATACTAAACTTATGAGTGACTATAAATAAATATAGACATAAAAGTACTAATTCTTCTTCTTAAGTTATATTTAATTGGTTGATACATCATGGAAAAAAATAAACAATACAAAATTCCAGTGTCTTATGGATCTATTAAAAAAAAAAGGGGGGGGAATTCCATTTGTAAAGAAGGACAGGTAAAAAAAGCAAAACAAAACCACAATTTGCCTACAAGTTGCCCCAGGTTAATTCTTAATTCATATGGCTCAAAGACTTTAGTATTTTTATAGATTTCTTGATTAATTGGACTGAAATTTTCAGCTTGTAAACACATGAAAAATGCAATAATTGAAACACAGTATATAATTTTAGAGAAACCAACACATATACAAGAGTATTTAGCCCCACGGGTATTGAACTGACTTAATTATATTGATTTTGGATCACTTATAGTTACAATGGCACAGTTTTTTTCTATCCATGCAGAGAAGGTTTGAATGATTTACCTCACTGAATGAAGAAATCAAGAGCTGAAAAAGGAATAAATTAGCCCTGACTCCTCCTGTTTTCTTATAGAATTTTGTTTAGACCTTTATTTAAATTCTTTTAATGAGAAAATGAGCAAAACAAAAGCCCTAGTTCTATTACTGAACATAATTTAATCTCCCTTAAGCTTGACTGTAAATATTTTATTCTTAGAGTAGGTGTGTTTAAATTATTTTCTTTTTTACTAAACTTTTCAGCTAAACTTGCTACCAAACTCTCCAACTCACTGACATATACATATATATTTCTATGTACATATATATAAAATGTATTTGAAAAGGAGGGAATAAGTTAAACACCATGATGATTTTGAATAGGTGAATTTGCCACATGTGCATTCTGTTTATATTTGCAATCGCTTTCAAGACAGCCATAACTAATTAACTTAAAAGTGTAATTTGTTTTACCTGTTGCCTAACAACAGGTAAAACAGTTGTCCATTCCTATCTTTGCTTGTTTGCAGTCAGTTATCTAAGCCCCTGCAAATAGTACAAGAACTTACAGAGCATTAAGGTCTGATCCAGAAAGGAGTGAAACCCCATAAAGTCCAATTAGGTAAGCAAACTCCCACTTGAGATCAGGGAACTTCAGTAGCTAATCGTATACTATTTACTCCAGAAGAAGGGAACAGATGATTATATTATGAGTTTTACAACCTTATAGACTAAATTAGGCTATTAAAACTGTATTACCTTACACAGGAATTTGTCTAAAAGATAAAAACCCCCATGATTTAACTGGCTAAACCAAGATTTTACTTCTACTGTAACAGTCACTGTCATGAAGACGAACAAACAGCATTTCATTGCCAAGCCTGAATGTAACAAGGAAATACCCGCTTTTTGCCTTGTATTGCAGAACTTGTTTTATAAGAAAGATTTTAATATAGTTTCCTTTTCATACAAGATATAACAATTTTAACACAAAGTAATCTGAGTGAAAAGGCGAACAGAATTCTTTAAAACAGCTGAAGAAATAGAGAATTATTAAATGGTAATATTTACAGAAAAGTCTTTAATGTGACTACAAAAGTGAGCACAGAGCATTATTTTGTTCAGCAAGATTTTTCTGCTTTTCTGAAAAGCTAAATACATTGATTAGAAACAGTATGTTAGAGGTACTGATACAGAGGCTAGAGAAAGATATATGTATCTGCAATAAGAATACAAAAAATGTATTTAAGTAAATACAGAAACTTGTCTGCAACTTGTACCACGGTTCTTCAAACTCTCTTTCAAGTCTTTGAACTTCTCCATATTCTGGTTCAGTGAATTCATCAAGGGATATTAAAACTGGAGAAATGTCTGAATAGCATCATCATCCTCAAGGCAGACAGGTCAACAGACTCTCCTTCAGGATTCTGGCTAGAAGAGGAGGAAAACAGGAGAAAAGAATGCAATGATGTAGCAAAATAGTCACTAAAACCAAGATATCTAATTTTCAATGATATTTAAAAAGGCTTAATTCTACTCACCTTCTCCTGGATTCCAAACAGATTCTTCAGCTTGCACCTGACTAGTCCTGAATAACTACATCTCATGTGCTCTGGGTGTTCAACAGTACTGTCTCCTTGTGCAACTGTATTAATTATGCAATGAAAAAAGGGGATTTTCCCCTACTATTTCTATAAAGAACAAACATATTGTTGATGGGAAATCACAGAAATATATAACACTTTCATAGGGGAAATAAAACAAATTTCAAAGTAAGGAATTAGTATGATGCATGGATAACAAGCATGCTTAGTAATATAGTGAAATAATAGTAACTATTTGTACAAAGGTATAAAAACCAAAAATCCTCAGCAGCTATAACTGTGGAAGAAGCAACTTTTAAAATTTATTCCAAGTAAGCTTTTATAAATATTTCCATTTGCAATAAATGAAGGATGTTTGAAAGAGAATTTTGAATACAGTGCACACAACTCGCATAGTACGATGACAGCCTATGCAGTGTTTTAGCATATGTAGACCAGACTACAAGTAGAGTCTGACAAAACCTAAGAAGGCAGACCTGGCTAAGAGTCAGGAGTCACGCTTATTAAATTGAACTCTCAGGGGTATCATGCAATCAGAGGTCACAATCGAGGCAACAGAAGCAATGTCACGATATCAGAGAAAGGGCCAATTCAGACCTGCTCCCTGACAGGCAGTGAGGTCACGGCTTGCGGCAAATAACTGTATTAAAAGGGAATATTCTCTGCACACTTTTAGAACTGTCATCTGAACAAACAAAGCCAGGTCATTGGTAGGTTAAATCAGACCTTTCTGCCTTAGTAGCACATAGCTTCCTTTCTTTTTACATTCACTAGTAATTTCTCAATTACAAAATATACATCAGCTACTAAAGCAAATTCTCAGTAAATTTAACTTTGAAATACACAGTAGTGTTTAAATTGCCCCTTTTTAGAAGTTAAATTCCATCTTTGACAAAAGATATCCCTGGTCTCTTCATAATCTGAAAATTACTAAGCTTGCTTAGAAAACAATAAGCATGCAAGAGCTTTAGGGAAATGACTTTCCACAGTCAATTTCTTAGTAACCCTGATACTCAATCTGCATTTAGAAACCACTAAAAAAATTGAAGTTATTAATAATCTGCTTGCTTAATGATGATTGTGAAAGTGAAATAAAGTTCTTCTTTTGTCTGGCTACTTGGATTTCTTTATCTCATTACCTGGACTGGGTTATCTACAAGATTCTACAAATGTAGCAATTTATGAAATTATAAGCATGCTGGATTAGTTAACCTGATAATAAACCTGCTTAGGAAGAACTATTCTAGACTGTCATGTAAATAAAATTTTATTAGAAAACATTATCTCTGTATGCAGCCTTTCTTAAGAATATGAGAAAAAATATGAAGAAAATTCAGTATTTCTTCCTTTTTAATACACATAAACCAGGTAGAATATCTGCAGTGCATACGTCAAACTGGCACAAACCTACGCATTTCAAACAACGACTAAAATGTTTCTATATTGCACATGGTAAGAATTGAACTGTAAAGTTTTGAAGTTGGAAGACGTACATTATAGAAATAACACAGCACGGAAGTTACACAGATATCACTGCATGATTTTACATTTCTATTAAAATATTTGAGTTATTTGCAATTCCTTGTAAATTCATCTAAGTCTAGCATACATACTAATTTATAGATTACAGAAAACTTGTAAAAGGTATAGAACTTTGCTATAAGAGTTAGTACTGAACAGCATAAAATTTTTAATACCTAGATTTCAATTTTAGAGTCTTGTTTTAATGTTCTGCTTGAAAAATGTTGCACACTACCAAAATATATTATGTATTTGAACCACAAGGTTATTAGTTATAAAAAAGAAAGAGACTTACATGTGTGTTTAATATCAAACACGTGAAAATGGCCTTTTTGGAATGCTGTAGATCTCTGACCTCATTAATAGCATTAATTCTCCATAACACCATAGTTCCCATTACAGAATAAGAAAAAAATAATTCCTCTATAAGAAACTTTAATCAATTATATTTTCAAATCAATGAAAAGCTCTGGGGTGAAGGCCTTCCTTTAATTCACCACTTAAAATATGCAGAGGTATTGCTATTAGAATGTATAGCTACAGGAAACATTTCTTTAATTGTGATTTAAAATGTATCATGTTGTCGAACTGAAACAAGATTTCTACCTATAAAATGTTTTTAAGAATACATGATATTCCTTGTTCATAGCTCCATACCAAATGGAAATTCTTTTGCAAGATGAACATTTGTGCAATGCAACAGTCATGATACTTTTATGGACACAGAACATACATTTTCTGTGGCCTATGTTAAAACACCATTTGCATACCAATATGATTTTAATGCTTGAAATACTCACTTTGGAAAATGCTTGGAATATATCTCAAAATGCACTTTTAATGACCTCTTCATTAGCAATTGTTTTTTTGAAGTATAAAGAGTATTGGGTATTGTTCAGTAAAAGCAAAACAAATAAACAAACCACCCCAATATTGACTACAGTCCCCAGACATCCAAACAGATGGCAACAAATTCAACAATTACTTTTAACTAGACATACTAAATCCAAGTGCTGTAACACTTTATTTTAGAGGAATGTAGCCAAACCTATTCTCCCTTACCCCCTCCAACCAAATCCATTTGGATTTAACTTGTTGCTAAAATTATCTGTCTTTTGCACTCTAAGACCTGGGTCACAACCTTACTTAGGGACAGGAAATAGTTATCAGGTCATTGAATGGTCAAATGAAAAAGGATTTGAAATGCTTCGGTACTCAGGGGTCTATTCATCCAAAATTATTGCCTTATGTAGTATCAAAAGCTGTAAACGTGGAGTCAACTTGTTTACGCGTACATTGGCTGAGATGCAGATATCTACGCTACCTAGCTTTTGGACAGAAAATGTCAAGGAAAGGAGAAAAAAGAGAGGTAGAATCTCAGAAGATGCAAATAAAACTATCTGAACTATAGTGCTACCTTATTCAACAATGAGAAAAACTGGTTTTCAACCTCTGTCTGATGACATTTCGCGTGAAATCTCATTCCCACTGAAGTCATCATTGGGTAGTTATTAGCAAAAAGCAGTAAGACTTCTTTTTTTTTTTTTCTTCTTATGCACAGTTGCTTTTAGGTCAAAGATTGGTAAACTACGACGCTATGAAAGTACAGGTGATAGCCTACACACTGTATAAAATCCAAGTTTTGGAAGTTTATTGGAACAAACCAACACTTTGTCTAGCTCAGAGACCACATTTAAGTCTGATGCGCTAAAAGTCTTGATACCACCACAAATGACAACAGTCTGCAGAACAGTGGAGACGTGAGCAAAGAGATAATACACAGGCAGGTGAAATGTGTGGTCAGAAACCTTTAACATGTGAACACAGGAACCCTGAAGACTGGAACCACAATGAGAATTCATAACATTAAGTTGGTATGTGCCTATGGCAAATACCTCCTGTGCTTTGGAACTTCAGGCAAATAGAAAACCCTTTTTTTTTTTTTTAGTTGAAAGTGAAAGGCAAGAATATTACTAAAACCGTCATACGTCTAGATCATTTATAAATATTCAGACACCGAAGTGCACTGCATAAATGCACATAAATGATGTTTTACATATTTATTTTTAAACTTATACCATCATTTCAGGATTGCTTCATTCCACGAATACTGAAAAAATCCTACGGTATCATTGATGGACAGGAGGCTAGAAAATTAGGCACAGATTTTATTTTTTAGTTTTATTTTATAATAAGAAACTGGGCCACTAGAACTATGTAACTGAAGCTTGAGTGCGTGCACTGTAAGGCCCCTGCAGTCTTTTACAACTTTTCAGCGTACCGCTGTTGTGAACTGGGTTTGCACTCTGCCAGCAGAGCAGCTCTGACCCATGGAGAGCACTCCTTCAGATCAACACTGCCTCAGGCTTTACTGCTTTCTCCAAGAAGTCTTACATTTCAGGCATCAAGTTGAATTTCTTCTGGAGATGATTAACCCAAACCCATGACAGATTTTTTCCAAGATATCCAACTCCTTATGTTTATTTTATCCTGGCTCTTTTTGGATGTACTGGACACAAGTAACCTACTCATTTTACATGTTAAAGGGCTGGTGGAGAGCCATTAATTCCTTAAAATGAGAAAATATTTCAATGCGAGAGTTCTGTTGTGTGAGCTCAAACTAAATAATAAGAAACAAAGCCATAGAATTCTGATTTTAAAAGATAGATCCCCTTCCACACTACAGGTTTCTGTAATGCATTTTCAACACATTTCAGGACAGATCTTACATTCTCTGGAAATGCATTATTCTGTCATTTTTGTCAGTGCCGTATGGTTTAGAAACCATCTCTAATGTGGCATACAAATTTAAAGCCTGGGAGATATGTAATAACTGCATTTTACTGTAAACATGGCAATTCAGCTAGTAGAATTGCAGCAAGGCCAGATTTAGAATGTGGTTATTAATCCTTTTCAGACCACAGCTCAACAGAAGATAACTTAATTTAGAAATAGATGTTTACAAACAATGCACTTCCTGGGAGTTGATGCCATTTATATTTTTCCATTGAAAATAGCTAATTTCTAAAAGACGAAAACAGCTAACACAAATTATTAGCTATAGTTTAATGTCTTTTTAAGTGTTCTTTAAAGAACAAACAACAAAATATTTAAAGTACAGAAAAAGATGAATATTAGCATTCTACTCTCAGTACCTTCTCTTAACTCTTATGCAGATATTTAAAAGCATCTGTAATTTGAATCAATATAAATTCTATTTAATTACCACATATACTTTTTCTTCAATGTATTCATATTTCATAATACAGAAAATCTATGAAACTATGTCGATCATTATGTAAAAATATTTTAATGAGGTCACATAATTAACTCAAAGGTAACCTTAAATTACCACTTTCCAAAGTCTCAATTTCACATTTTTAATTAGCACTAGTAATAATAATCTATAAGAATGTTTTGCAACATTTTTCACTTGAGACTACAAGGAGTTTCATAATTGTGATCTATCAGAAAGCTGGAAAACAGATGACTTTAAACGGATCCTTGATGTTTATCTTCCAATCATATGACATAATCACAAGATCATTTTACCTCTTATTCTTGTTCCAATATGAAAAATAAATGTTATTTCTACTGACAATTTAAAGAGAAATGAATAAATATTTCCATAATTAAAAGCCACCTGAGAAAGCATAATCTGTTCATTATCAAATTTGTATTGGTGAAACCTGTCTTAACATTATACCCATTACGTTTTCTTTAGTCACCAATGAGCATAAAATGACAGGAAATACAGTACTGCCAATCAGAACTACAGGTTCCCAAACTACAGTAAACATATCTTGACAACATAGTCCAATGCATTTTTAATATAGTTCAACTTCCTGGCATTGGTCACTGTGCACATTCCCGGGTGACATCAAGTTGTATTGTTTCCACTTCTTTGAAGTGTATGGTATAGATGTGCCACTGATGGACATGGATATGACTAAAAATAAATGTACCATATGTGCCAATAAAACACCTAATCTGCTTACTTAATTAGAGTACAGTCTATGAAATTCAGAGAAACTAAGTGAATCATATCCAAATAATATTTGGACAGTTTGATTGGACTCTCAGCTGATTTACTGCATTCTTCCAACTTGCTCTACAGATGGCAATCCAGCTTCCGATTCCACTGAACAGAAATTATTTGGATAACCCACCAAAATTCTTGAGGTAGGTGGATTAAAGAGGACCCCAAAAGCTATGTACTGTTCCCAAAGCTTGTAGCAAAACAATGTGCTAGGCCTCGGGGCTCCTTCTTTAGTTCTGAGCTGCTGTACCAGGACAAAGCACTCACACTGTTGGTTGGAAAAGTAGGTATCCTTCCTCTGTGTAAATGAAATTACAGACCCTGTAGTTACAGAGCCACAGCTGGCAGAGATGCTCTGTTACACATTCAGCCAGGACTAATCGGAACTTCCCAAGAAAAGAGGAGTCAAGGATAGATTTGTCCTTCAATTCCTGATCTACTTTATCCAAAACAGTCAAGACTATTTTACATTATATCAATAACTGAAATAGCCTCCAGACAAGAGGAGAAGCAGTCATAAAGCTTTCTAAAAATATGCTTTGCTGCAAAATAGGAAATGATGAAAATTATCTGTGTTCCTTACAACATTTCCAAAATTTTGAGATTGTTGAAATGTCACCATCTACACCAAAACACACAAAAGTCTCCAGGAATGTTCATTAAAACAGTAAGCAAGCATATTTTGTTTGTCAAGTAACTAGCACTAACTGAAACTCAACAACCGTGCTGGAAGCATAACGCTATCACACCAAAAAAAGCAGTGTAATATACATAATCCCAGGAAACATCCAGCAAATCATCAGAAGTGAAAGTACATCACATCAGGCTTTCACTTGTATTCAGGTTTTTGATCAGGCTCTAGTTTCTTAAGAGAAGCAGTAAACACATATTTACACTTGCATATTCTGTGGCTTACTTTACAACCTACTGAAGTTAATGTCACAATATATAATTATGGTTCAAAAATATGATTTATATAAATAATAGTTTTAATGCATCTGTATTATACAATGACCACATGCATTAAATTAATTTTAAAGTAACTGAAACAGCATCTAGATGGAAAGCATTAGGATTACAAAAAGCAAGTTGATACTACAAATTACACCAGAGAGTAATTGTTCATAGTTTACTTTCAAAATATACAAATGCAAAAGCGCAAGTGCTATGCTTATTGAATTAATCCACCTACTTATACTCATGGTATATGCATATCTATTTGTGTATGTATACGTACATGTATTGTATGTATATGTATTGACACATACACATATACACAGACACACACACATATACACTAACACACATTTAATTACATTCCCATGGTTCGTGCCTTCGCATGTTGCTTCTATTTTTAAATGGTAAGTTCTTGTGTGCTGGAACAATGTGTCCTCATGCTGTTGATGAAGTGCGTAATACAAAGGGGTTTGTCTCTTGACTAACTTGTGTGCTATTGTGATACAAATGTGAAATGATGGTCCCCTGTGGGGATTTTTATGTCAGTGAGTAAAGCATGATGACTCTGCTAAAATTTAATAAAAATTTCCTGTGTCACTCAAGTTTTGAAAATATATTTTCCTACAATGTGTATGTCAAATTAGAGATATGTGAATTGGCCCATGGGATTAAAGTTATGCACAAGTTTTCAAAATTGGATATCAACATTTTGCATATCAGCTCATTGAAACTTTTGTAACAGGAAAACAGTTGAATATTGCATCAACACTATGTCCTTACTATGTTTAGATATTCCTTTACAGATGCTGCATGATATAACACTGTCAGTGTGATGCAGTAGCTTAGATGAGAAGGCAAATTATGACAGAATATAACCTTTATCTCAGAAACACACAAGCATCAGATATTAAGCTCATTCCTTTTCACTCTTTATTTTTATACCTCTTATTTTTTTATTCCTTTTTGTCTTATTTATATTTTTAAACACAAACTAAAGACACAATGGAGACAAAAGACATTCATCATACATTTTAACTAGGTTACCTCTTAAATTTTCACTACCATGATGTGTTCTAGTTTGAAAATCTAAAACCATTCTAATTGTTTCACTTCCGAGGGCATCCCCTTTCAAAAGTAGTGATTCTGTTATTTAACAGATAACACATGTGTACTTGCTGTTGATGCTATGGGTTCTCCCCCCATTTCTCAATTTAAAGAAATAAAGCAGGAATATTTAGAATGTGCTTTTTTTTTTTTTTTTAGATTTATTTAGTGGTTTATGAAGGAGATGGATTGGAGTTCAAATTTTCTACCAGAGCACTGACTACCAGTCTGTGAAGGTAAAAGGGTTTGAATGGAGGAAGTTTATTTCTACCATGCAATGGACTGGTCTGTGTTCTCTCTTGACTTAAAATACGGTGTCCACAAAATTTATGGATACAGAGTGAAAACATTCCACCTTCTTGTTACAGAAAGAACTCCTATCACACAACAGACCCAAAGAAATCTATTCCAGGCAAAAGAGGAAGAAATGGTCAAAAGGTGAGAGAGGGGAAATGAGAAACAAGCTTTTCCGTGAGTAAGGGAAGAAATGACTGATAAGACAACTCTGTGAAATTATCATGCAGGTGCTTTGCTTTGTAGTAGGTAACATGCAAAGTGTTACCAAATTGTAAATTTAGAAACTCTTAGTTCTGTCTGATGGTATCTCACCTACACATAAATAAATGCTCTTTGCCGCACTCTGGCTTCTAATTCACAATCTAGTGTTTTCTGGCCATACCATCTGAAGTAGCAATGCCTCAGGTAGAAGGACAATTTTATATTCTGGTCAAGCAGAAGAGTATTGCTTGTCTTCTTGAAGGCTCAGCAGATTGCATGTAAGCACCCAATAAAAGATTGCTGAAAAAAAATCTCAATTTATTAGCTGGCCAAAGGAGTGTAATGGTCCTTGAAATGAAAGATAAACAAGACTGCCACTGCAGTGCTTGCCTTTTGATAGGTAATCTGCTATGGTGCCTTCTCTCCATGTATTCAAAAAGTAATTGCAGTAATATTTAGAATGCATACATTGGCTTTCCAAAATGAAGGGAAATGTCTCCAGGCAGGAACTAATAAATCGGTGGGGGGAAAGCTAGGCTGAACCTACACTGACTTTAGGGTACCAAGCCTGGGATCAAGCTTCTCTCTTTGACATGGTTTGGAACATTCACACCATTGCTTGTAGCCTTTGGGCATCCAGTGTTTTGCAGGCAGTCTGCATGTCCTATTTCTTCAGCATATGATGCATTCTGGCATATAAGCATATGCCACAGGAACAGATATGAGAGACTGGGAATGCTAAATCAGGCACAGTATATACAGATTCTCTATATTCTAGGTAAATTCATGGTTGGATCCAAGGCAAGTAATAGTGCAAACATTTTTCCTCGTCAGAATTCACCAAGAATTGTTTCCAACCAAATTTAAGCATGGGCTGATCAATGTGAAGCAAATCTGGACTTTCATATAGCTAGGTTAATTGACTGAATTGCAGTTCAGGTATACTCTGACTGATTGCACACTTGTATCAGTTTCTAATTTCTATCCTCATTCAGTGAATGTTAATATAGTATTATTATTTTGGATTTTACTTTGTGGGAATGGGAATAAATCAGGTAGCATATGGCTATGTCTTTGAAAAAGATAAAAGAGGTGACAACTTTCTGAGCACACTACTGAGTTGCAAAAGGAATCAAAACAGTCTAAAATCAATGCCTCTGGAGATGCTCAGCTTCTTACAACAAAGGTATTTTAAATAGACTTGGCCTTATTCTAATTGTACTGAAACCAAGAAGAATTTTAACATGAATTTCAACAGTAAAAGAGCTACACCAGTATTTAAATGTTTTTGGAAAGCCAATTTTATATTTACATGCTGAAGATTCTTTTCTTGTCTTCTGTCAAATGGTGGGGTTTTAGGGAATATTTATGAAAGCAGCGTCCTAAAAGAATGGTAACGATCGTCAGGAGTTAATGGCTAGCTTGAGAAAAGGTGACAATGAGGCAATGAGATGAAGAATTTGAAGTGATATTTCATTCATAAAATTTTATTCTAGTGCTTTGTATTTTATACCTCTGTGACATGCTTTGATGTTTTTTATGATGATTATTTTTATGATGAAGATTTAATAATAATAATAATAAATATTATAGGCACCAGTTCATTATGAATTCATCTCTAGGAGCACTCCCAAGCCTCCCCAATGAATTGAAATTGAAATGTTTCACTGCTGTAACTTGAGATAGGCAGGAACAGATAAGGACCTTAAAATCCTGCCGCCTTCTATTTGTGCATAGTGTTTTACATTTCATGTAGGCTTGCTTGAAAGACATTACAAGATATATAGGCTTATATGCATAGAGCTAAAGTGAAATACTTGTTCATACCTTCAAAGTAACCAGCATTTATAGGCTGTGTCTTCTTTGGTGGTTTCACATGGAGATGTTTATTTTCATTGTTTTTGAACAACGCCAGGCGCACAGCTGGGTCTAGATGACAAGAACAAGTTAAAATCAAAGGTCAGACCTGGCTCATTCATTCCTTCAAGCAGTTTTTCACCTTTTAGCCACTTAATAAATGAAAATACCTTTAAAAGTAGGTTTTATATTCACAAAGGATTACACTTTGTAAAATAAAGCAACATAAATACATGTGCAACTGAGAATCAAAGTCACTATTTTGCAGGATTTTAACACTGTTGATCTTTTAGCTAGCTCATCTCCAAATTAAAAATAAATTCTAAAGCATATATTTTCAGAAAATATTAAAAAAACCTGGTTTTAAAGCTTGAAATTAAAGCAAAAATATTAACAGAATATATTCCAAGCACTGTTTCCAAAAGCTTTGGTTCAGAATTATTCAGCACTCTAAATCAAGTCATTTACACCTAAAAAATGTTAACAGGAGACAGTTTATTTTTTGAGGCTAAACTTGCAGATAATAAGCTAAGCTCCTTCCATGTCCAATCCTTATTGAACTAAAAAATACTCCAAAAGTCATAGACTCATCTATATGGCACAGTATGAAATCTTGATTAGTTTCATAACTGTTATTTTGAAAACTTTGCAAAGCAGCAAAGTTGAGTACAGAATTGTATATAAATCTAGATAATACATGTTCCTAGACTGGTAAAAGATATAAAAGTTTAATTAACAAAAGCTAAACTAATGCAAAACCACACAAGTCAGGAAAGGTGATTTTCATGCATTATTTTTTATGTGAAGGAAGAATTGTTTGCTTGACATAGGAGGAAAGTAGGAGTTTAAGAGAAACAGTGGGTTAGAAAGAATGTGAAAGTCCTATGCACAGTGCAGAATAAATCAGCCATTTATTAAAAAAAAAAAAAAAAGACTGAGAAGAATGTAGAAAAGAAAGCGGATACATAATCATGAGCAAAAGTATATAGGATTTTGTAGGTATGACACTGAGCATGATAACAAGAGTAACAGAAAGCCAAAGGAAAAATCAAAGAAATATGTTTCACATGGTTAAAAGAAGACAATAGCACAAGCAGACAAATACACTCTCAGGAATATCTGAGAAACAATGAGGTAGAAGAGGTTTGTCTACAAAGGTAACTACAAACTGTCAGAAAAGGGTAGAAATTAATAAAAATAAAGAGGGGAAACAGCAATAGAACTTAGCAAGAATGTAAATACGGCAAGGAAAGGATCTAAATTTTCACAAAGAATGCAAGTGTAGCAAAAATGAAAATGTGAGACACTGAGAGAACAGAGCAGGGAAACAGAGGAGATGGAAAGACTCAAAGAGCATTGAGACAGAATAAATTTACGTGACTATTTATGTCTGATGCTTCATTTTCATCTTGTTACATGACCTTGGTGTTTACTGACAGAGTTTATAAGAGCATCTATAATACTGCAGCAAAGTAAGTAGCTTTTTGGGGGGGGTTCCTTATTTATGGAAATAAAGGATAAGAATGCCCCGTTAAGTCAGTGGGCAATTTCTCATGAAGTTTAACAGCAATTTATAAAGTCGGTTTTGACTAGACCTCTATATTTGCAGTAGACACTTCAGTTACAAACTAATGGAACATAAAGGGATCCTAAGAGCTCCACTTTTTCTCAGATAATGCTCTCCTGACACAAGCAAGACGACACAGACATACTGTATCTTTGCCTTATAAGCCCGGAGAAGATCTCTAATGGGGTGTGGATACTTTGAGAGATAACGGATTGACAAAACACGTCAAAATGTTATGGTATTCTTGGTCAGTCCGCACTGCAGCAGCATTTTGGTTGACAGAATGTTCTTAATGGTGGTAACCTCTCATGAAGCAGCAAACGACTAACGAAGGAATCGTGGAAAATACGGATGGAAGTAATTTAGGCCATGCCTTCTTCCCAAGGCAGAATCAGTGATACCTTACACTTTGTTATCTCAAATTGTCTAGAAGAACCTCTCTCATCTTGTTGTATGATGATTATAGCTTCCAGATTAACCCAGAGGATGTCAGATTTAAAGTAATTTTAACCCACTTTTACTAACTTAAGTATAAATCCAATGAAACGACCCAAGAAGCACAATAAATGATTATTAGCTCCATTAGTTTTAAAGGTAGATAATTAGAATGACTCTGATAATGGGATCATTTTATTCACAACTGGATTACCAGGTTTGTAGATATTTTCACTTTGCGTAGATGGATGAAGGAGCCCTATTTCGGCATGCTTCCCAACTCAAAAATAAATTTGTAGCAACCTAGTGTTCTTCAGGGTAGCAAATGTTTGGGGCAGTAGATCACAGTAAGATTTGTGATAAAAATATCTTGAAAGAGTAATACATTATATTTCAAAAGTTCTTTCTGAAATTTTAAGTAATAGAAGTTATAAAAACTATTTTAAGTAAAGTATGAATTATTATTGTGTTTTCTATAGTTTTAAGATACGTAGCCATATGACTACTATACGTAGATAAAAATGTAGAGTAAAATTTTTTATAATTACAATTTTTCCAACATCCAGCATACAGTGTTGATATGATACAGTGTTGATAAAAATATTCCTAACTTCTTCTAGCTTTATGCTAGTTACAAAACCAGTGTCTTTCTTCAATAGAAAGTGACCAAAGACAAAGTAACAAAATTGATGAAACCCTCTTAAAACAAAATACGATTGAAGATTTCCAAACTATTTTTGATTAACTTAAAATAATTCTTGAAATAAGGCACTTTTTCCCTATATGGGTCTACTGAAATTGTTCCAAAATGTTTTAAAAATGTCATCTTCCTTAATCCAGCCTCCCACCCGATCCTATGAAAACTCCAACCAGTCCAAAGTTAAACTATACCAAGGACTTTTGTGTGAAGTCACATGAAGCTGTTAGTGCCAACCTAGATTTTTCAAACGTTTATTTGCGCACAAGGATATCAGCAGTAAAGAAGGTCCATGAACTCGGAAGAGAGGAAAATGATGGAAATTGTTCTTCTAA
The DNA here is from genome assembly GCF_026419915.1 of Harpia harpyja. Lineage (NCBI taxonomy): Eukaryota > Metazoa > Chordata > Aves > Accipitriformes > Accipitridae > Harpia > Harpia harpyja. The sequence continues at coordinate 8,854,994 of NC_068962.1, forward strand.
GAGATTTCTATCAGAAGATTTATCTCTGCGTCTTTGCAAAATAATTTAAATAATCTACAGGGATTTAACACAGTGCCAGACTACTTGAATTTGTACCTACCTGGATCACCTCAACCATTGCCTACAGCTCTTTTGTTATTAAAAATGAGTCCTTCTCTTTATCTAGTCCCAAATGTAGGTTATATTACATAGATTACTTTATAATACTAGTGCTTTTCAGTCTCTGAGTGAGCTAGGGAAATGAACTGCATGTATGCTTTGATGACAAGCAATCAAATGTTTTAGATTTCACACAGAGAACTGTGAAAGAGTCCAATAGTTCAAAATCATACAAATATCTTCCTGGATTCTGGCATAGTCATTTAAATGTGGCTTATTAGACGATGATCTGTGCTGGCAATCTAGGAACCAGGGAGGTAATTTAATGCACATTGCTTGGCTGGCTCCAAATATAGAAGATAAGTTGGACAAACACAAGAAATGTTATAGAAACAATATGGAAGGAATAGTTACTGCCTGATCTGGCACCACATTCGCTAAACAATTTCTTGATAATATGTGAAACTGAAAAAACTAAATGTTTGTCGTTCATTTTTGTTGCGCAATATCTGTAATTAGAAAAACATAAACATATCTGTGCCAACTTTAAAGAGTTGATAAATCAAAGTAGCACACAGTGACAGATGCTTATCTATAAGATAATTCAATTTGTAAATTCATTTGGAAGAAAGACCACATTTTGTTCCATAATTGAACAGCAATTAGAACTCCAACTCATCCATGGCTGGAGTTCCCAGATGATACTGCTACATGGAATGCGCAACAGCAAAAATAGCTTTCTTTCTGCTACTAAGAAAATATAGATCAATGGTCATTTGTGTAACGTGTAACAAGGAATAATATCCCCCAGATTTTTATTCCGACTGTTGTTAATTCAACAAATCAATGTTGTATAGTCAGATCATCTGTTCTGGGGCTGTGGGTTTTGAAGGGGGTGGGTTGCGTTTTTTGTTGTGGTTTGGTTTTTTTTTTTTAATTAGTATTGCATTGCTGTCTTAAATTCTAAACTAGAACCAAAAAATATTTACTAACCTCTATGAAATATCTTTATCATTGTGCTCTGGTTCTAGGAGTCAAGGCCCACTCCAGCTGCTTTTTACCTTTTTTTTTTCTACCTATGTGGCAGCAAGAACGACCATCTCATGCTGTCAGTCCCTGACAAGAGAGGTTTCCTTTGGAGAGGAAATGGTTAAATATGAAGTAATACAGCAGTGTAGGAGAGACAAGCTGAAAGCAAGACAAGGCTTCCAGCCATCTTAAAAGAAAAAGAAGTCAACTTTCAGAGGCTAATATAAAATCCACAGAATCAAGGAAATTCAAAGTTAAGCAAGAAATTCTGTACTGCTGTGCCAAGATATCTTTAGGAAGCTAGGACTGTTATGAGTCACAGACGCTTAATTTTTAAGCACAGTGAGGTGCATTAATGTCTGCTGTATTTAGATTTTTAATTAGAATTTCTATAGAATTTTATGCACCCATGATAAACAGGAATATTTCTGACATTATGCCAGTTTTACTTGGCTGCAATATTTCTGGTTTCTTGCCCACACTTTTTGTATTATCTTACTGTAGAGTAAAAATAGTTGAAGCAGACACAGCCTACATTTGGTATCGTTAAAATACAGGCCACAACTTTATTTAACTACATAAACAAGCATACATAACCATAGTGGATTAGGGCATAACAGGCCTTAAGGCCATTAGTTGGTGGGACTGGTCTACTGCAATATAAGCATTGCCTGAATCACTCCCTATTATAAGGTTATGCTACTTTAAGCTCTTCCTTGTAATACAAACCACAGGATTCAGTGCACTTGCTAGTATTTTCTGTACTTTTTTCACTACTGAGAAGGTACGTGGCCAGACATATGAGGTAAGATACTTCTCAGTTACTTCTACATATCTACAGTTTAACTCTGTGCTTCAGCCAGTCACTCTAGGTTTTCTGTCTAGGCAGGGGAGAACTATAAGTGCTTTTACAGTGAGATTCAAGTAGCCTGGTTTTGAATTATGCTTTAGGAGGAAATTAAGTGCATTTAAGGTGGCTATTTCCTTCCATGAAAGAATGCAGATGACTAGCTCAGATGTGGAATTCTATGATGAACCAAATGAATCCCATCATTGTTGCACTAGGAGAAGACAAATGCTTTAGATGGAAAATAGAAAGGAAAACATTCCCACACCTGAGGATGTTAAGAATCGAAGCTGTTCATGATTGTCCAATCCAAGTTCCAATCCAGCAGATGTCTTGATTATATTAAAGAGCAATTGGAAAACTCTCTGAATGGAAGCTGATTTAACACTTTGCATTTGTGAATCTCGGGCCTAAGGCAAAGGAGTTTGATAGCATATGGAATCAGACAGCATATCTCTGACTGGCCATTTGTTCCTACAAAATCCATCAGTACCTTAGCATTGCCTGCAACTAATAAGATCATTACCATGGAATGATCAATGGCACATAAAAGATGTTTGGGATGATGCTGAAATCTTAGCATAAAAGCTTTCAGTTTATTTGTTAATAGCTTATAATTTATATATATCTGGAACCTTTAGATGTTGTTGCTTTGCTTTTTGTCAGAAATTAAAGTTTTGCTTTTAAGTCAGACGTAGTAGTAAATGGATATAACATGGAAAACTGCTTTTTTACATCTTATAATTCACACTTTTAAGTGGATGCTGGCTATTAATTATCTAGTGGGTAGGAATCTTTATCACTAATAAAATTATTTTATTGTAGTTAGCATACCTTCAGCTATTTTAAATCAGAAAGCTAAAAAAGGAAACAGTTGCAATTGTAACACTGAGGACCTGGAAATTCAAAAGAAACAGAAATAATAATACTAAAAAAAAAATCCTACAACATTTCATATGCAGCTCATTTCAGAGGAGGTGAAGGAGATTGGATGTTAATTTCTATGGAAAAATTAAAAGACAATGTTGATGTCTACTTACTCAGATAAATTTTAATCTGCTTTTAAATATTAGAAGGAATAAAGTCTCTTATGGAATTCCTGCTTCAGTAGGGTTAAACTCACAGCAATGGCCTAAGATTGTGAACTTTCTCTCTCTAGTTATACTGGAATTGCTGTAAGTATACTAGCATGAGCTGTACCACACAGAGATCCAAGAAAGATACTGGCAGATTAATGGATCTGGTTACAGTTTCCTGATCTGGAGCTGGCTAGCCTCAGGATAAGGTATATCTACTCTAATTTAAATGCCGTAAAGTCCCTCTGTTCAACCAGACCCTAAACAAGACTCTCACCGCTTCAGAGGGGGTAGCTGATGTAAAACATAATTATATACATGGAGATTCTTCTCACATAGGGAATATTCCATCAGGATCATTTTTAGTGCAACAGCTGAGTTTTAGCATCAGTTTAAGATAAAAATACTTGTCTTAATTGATAATGTCTATTTGGTCCTTATTGACCAAGGAAGGACTGACTTTGTCAGTGTGCTGTATGAGAAAGAATAGTTGGCTTGATAATCTTTGTACTGAAAAGGGATTGAGTGTGCAATATTTTCAGTCATATTTCTTGGCTCTGGAAATTACGCTTTCTGCTTATCTGAAAAAAAGACGGTGATTTTAATGACTGTCAGAGAACTCTATACAGGAAAATTATATATATAGGTTATTTTTGTGCTTGATGTAATAGTCAGAAAGACAAAAAATTCCTATATGAGGTAGTGTCAAGAAGAGAAAATTTGAACCTATAAAAACATTGTGCAAAAGTTTTGTTAATTTTTTTAAAACTAGTAATATACTTTGAGAATATTCCAAGTGATACATTAAAAAGCTCAACACACATATACCATATTGAATAATCTGAACAAAGTGAATATAAACATATCAAAAAATCCATTAGGACTACAACAAAAATAGGACAGCAAATTTGATATGCTCAATCAGACATTTATGACTGGATTAATTACTACTAACATAAACTAGCGAGCATATGGAGAAAAGATGATATAACCTAATAAGCTCTATTCATTACAAAATGATACAGAGGCCACCAAATGGAACACATGTAAAAAACTCAGCTGCACACCAGATATTTTCTACTTTTTTTTTTTAGGTAACATGATAGAGCATCATGGGAAGCTATCAAGATTTAAATATAACAACTTTAACCTCTTAACCATTTTTTCTCCTTTCCAAAACAATAAAGCATGGTTTGCTGATTACATACCTCTTTCTCCTCCCCCCTCCCCCCTTTTTTTTTTAACTAGGGATCTTTTTTGTCATATTTAGTCTTAGGCATGATATTTAAAGTAGAAAAGATTATACAGAGAAACACTTTACTTAACTTTATCTGTAGGCTGAATTTTTTCCCTTCCAAGACCAAAATGTCTTTCAATATTTTTAACACTTAATACAGAAGAGATTTGCAAGGTTACACAAAAGAAGAAAATTAACTGTAGCTTGTGATACAATTTAAAAAAAATTAAATGTAAATAAAGGTTCACTTTCCAAAAACCACTTAGAGTTAGGTCCTATTGTCAACCAGGCTCTTACATATTTGAATGTTTCTTATACTAGCAGTATTTTATTAATATTTTTATTAACATATGTTTGTATTAGCATATCATGCTAACAGTTAATGATTCTAAGAAAGGTTCATTGCCATTAGAAGTATCTGAGAAGAACCAGAGGACAATTACAGAGGAGTTGGATAAGCATTATCTATTTCCACAGTGAATATTGAATACAAAAAACACGATGTCATTTGATATGTATCAAACTGTCATTTTCATAAATAGTTCTTGCATAAATCAATAATTTTAACCTGGGATTCCCCCAAGAGGAAAATACAAGAAGCACAAAATGCAGAAATATAAATTCCACATCTAGAAAAGAGATACATGAACAAAAAGAAACAAAATTTATGTTTAGCATAGCTGTCAAATATTCAACTTCAAAATCCAGTAGAATGCCTTTTAAAATCTGAGTATTTTATCACTGGAACAAATCGATTTGAACTGAGTTGTTTTTACTGAATCACACTCCACCTTTATTCAAATTAATGTTTAATGTTGTGCAAGCAAACTTTTTAAAAGAGAGACACTATTTTGAGATTTAAGAATAGAAAAATTACATCAATATAACCATTTTTTAACTGTTGACTTACCTAAATTTTTATTCCTATATTTTCTAGGCTTCATTTTATAGGCCCTCTTCAGCATTAGGTGTGCAGTAGAAATATCCTTAAAACCCCTAGGGGAAGAGAATAACTTACTAAACATTTCATATGTATTATCTTACACCAGCTGCATATTATTGTGTAATGCACTTTTCAAAAAGAATACAAGCGTATAGCACTTCTTATGCCTGGTATGAAACTTTCGGAATTACAGGTAGCTGCAATGCTTATCTTAACATTACATTATTGCAACTTATTAAGCTGGTCTCCCAGACACTTGTAAAAGTAATTACAAGAATTTTTACTTTGGTAAAAAACAGACATTCTTGAAAGGTGGAAGTTAAAAAAAGCAAACAACAATAGCCAACTATACTGTAGCTATTTCTGGAAGTCACTATGTAAGCAAAATAGCTTAACATACCATTCTTCTGAAATTTTCTCTTCTTTTTTAGACATGAATGAAAACTTCTTTTTTTCCTTCCAGTCAGAGAGCTGTGACATTGTTTCCTTCCCTGACCTGAAAATAAAGTATAAGAGTGGCAGTGAAAGGTAGGTAAATAAGGAAGGGTCTTGGGTGACTATTTTGCAGCCTTTGTTATTGTCCAAGTTGTTTGTGCCTTTTAAAGGCACTTTTGAAGCTTGGAAATAATACAAAAAAATCTATTTTAATACTCTAGGAAGGCTTTATCTTGGAGAGTAATAAAAGTCTGCCATCAATTTGAAATGTTTACATTTCAATTACTTGAAGCATATTTCAGTCCTTTCTCTCCAAAAGAATGCAGCTGTGTAAGAAATCCCTTTTAATCTTTATCTAGTCTTACAAATCTCTATTTCAACTTCTATGTTATATGTGAAAAAATATAAGTTTTATGATTTACAGTCAAACCTAGATAAATAAAAATACACATATATATTCTTATATTCTTAATTCTGGTAGTCAATGAAAAATAACAACTGAATTTAATATATTCAGTTTTAGCAAGTAAATACCTTTTAACTCCAGTAATACCATATTAACCAAAAATAGCAAAAGCATCATAAAACAGCCTCAAGTTCTCCTCCTTTTCATTTCTGTCAAATCCAAATGAACTAAATATAATGAAAAAATATATTATTTAACTTACCTGCTGTGAAAGTGGATATTTTCTGCTAAGTATGAATGTGGTCTGTTAACACACTGCCAAGCTTCTTGTGGTGACAATGGCAAACTATTTGAACGTTCACTGGAATTTGAAGGCCTAGAATACTTCTAAGTAAGACAAAGAAAAAAAATGCAGTTGATGATTCCTGCAAGTTCGAGTTTAAAATGTGCAGGGTAACCTGCACCAGGGTTTACAGAGTCTTTTACTTTAACAGAAAGGATTCTTAATGGTGATGTGCCAATTACAGCCCTTACCTTCAACTAACTAAATGGGGCAAAAAGGTGACTTTAGTTACACTTAACATCCCCAAATATAATGAATTATACATTTATAAGACTCCTTTCTTTTAACTGTAGGAAATAAAACATTAGTAATACTATGCTTGTAACAAGAAGAGAAAACCCTACCAAAACAAAAAGCTACAACTTCAAAGTTTATCAAATAACTAGCAGACATTACAGTTCAATGACCTTTAACTGTTCTGAAAACATTCAGCTGTTGTCATATAATGCAGATCTTAGTATTTTTAAAGTAGTGTGTCAACTAGCAATTTTTAATCCATTGCCAAATGTACAGATGAAGCACATCATCTTTTTTTCTGCTACTGTGAAGTAAAGTGTTGAAATATATCCAAAATAAAGAAAAAACTAAGCAAATGAAAGAAAAGCTAAAAGAAAAATTGCATCTGGAGATGAGGAGGAAGTCTGAGACTTCTAAAAGTAATTGTGTTTTTCAAGTCAATAGATTGCCATATTAATCACCCCAGAACAGCATATCCTTAAGGAATGAAAAAAGACTGAAGACTAAGAAATTTCTGTGACATGTTACCTTTGGCCAGTGCAGCTGGTTTGAGAGCAGGAGTGTTTTTGAAGGGAAACGGGTGGAATCTAGAGTTAGCCATTCCTTCTCTAATGCAGCCTGCATGAATGAGTAAAGTCAAATAGTGCACTGATAAAATCAGTTTAGTTTTGATAACTTTTGCAAAGTCTCTTTTAAATTGTCTTACATACTGTTTCAAGTGTTTTCAAGTCATATATCAGAACTGCCACCTGCAGAGCAATTGCACTTAAAACACCTTTGGAGATGCTGTGTTGTACTGTTTTATTTTAAACAAATCAGATTAACAGTATTTGTGGGTTGTGGTTTTTTTTCTATTTTTGGTTTTCTTTTGTTTTGTTTTTTAAATAAGATGCATCCCCTCCTTCTCAAATTCTTGTAATTTTATCCCAGCATTGTTAGTAAACCCAAGTTATTGAAAAAGACTGCCAAACTGAAAAAATACAGACCTAAGATACTTAAAAGCCTAAAGAACATGAACAGCTTTGTTTGCTGTTTTTGAGTAATTGAGTATTTTATATCCAGATGTAGGTGCCCGATTCTGTCAAACTTGCTTTTGTTGAGTTGAACTGAATTGGTGAATAGTTTTCATTGAAATCTGGGGTTAAAAAAGTAAATGTTATACATATTTATTCCTTCAATTAATTTTATTTTTGATGTAATGGAATAATTTGCAAACAAAATAATAGCTTGGAATGAAGAGGGATGACAGAATTGGGCATTAACTGGTCTCTAGCACTTCAAGGCAGAATTCAGTTTTCTTTCATAAAAACAAAATTTAGATTTTGTTTCAAACTTATGACTTATTTTTCTTATATGTTGTTGATTTTTTTTGACCACATGTTCTTTCAATATATTCTGATAAATGAGAGAAGTAAATTTCTCCCACACAGTAAGTAAATACCTCTGAAGAATTTGGCTTCACTTACACTTGGCTCAGTCATTCAGGCTGTTCTTACTTCAGCAGCCTGGGGTTCATTCTTTCGAAAATGTCTAATTTATAAAACTGGACTACCTTTCTCCCATTCATAGAATATTTCAGATTGCACTGATTTCTGACCCTGAGAAATTATCCTAACTTTGGATACCTTACTGTGTAGTTTGTGTAAACAGGACTTTGCACAGCCTTAGACTGGTGAACAAGAAGGTTTTCCAAGCCCTTTGAAATTCTGAGAGACAAAAGGATCATATTCCAGCTATTTTGAAAAGGTTACTTCTGTACTGGTTGCATAATTTGGTGACTCTAAGACCACTCTTTTTATTTATAAGGTAACTGTGAACTAGCATTCTTCTTCCATTCTGACCTAGCTTTTTAAAATAAATTTTCAATAAATTTTGACTTTATTTTCATGTCTTAGAAGGGATGCATTCTTACATCTTTGATTCCTTGTTTCTGGAATTCCCTATTCACTGATTACAGTATGTTTTGGTTTTCATTCTTTTATTTAATAAATCCAGATTAAAAAATCTGGATAAATTCTATGCCCTCATTATTAACAGATAATGTCTCTTTACCACTCTTCCCCTTCTTACCATTTCAACTCATGATAAATATACAACATTATCCTTTTTACCACACCTCCTCGCTCAGGTGGTTATGTATGTTAAGAAATCTATGTAAATAAACTGCAGAGGCATGCAACAAATATAATGTATCACAGTCTTTAACTGTTACATTTACCTACAACCCACTAATCTATCTCTCCTCAGTGATGACTCTTATGCTGATAACCACTGAGTGGTTGATTCAAACAATTTTCATTAAAAAAAAAAAAAGTCACACGTAAAATCTATTCCAGAAGCAGATTGTAGTAAATCAAATCCCAAGGACAATCATTTAAAGATGTGAAATTGGTACAATTTGGACACAGAAAACAAGTTCATATCTCAGCAGAGACAAAGCTATGATGTATTCAAGTTTTATAATTGCCTGGGGTCTATGGGCAGAATCGTCAAAATGAACAGCTATGAAAAGGGGAGAAAATCTGACGAAACACTGTCAGCGAAATTAGGTATTATTCCTCCTTTTCCTCATTGAATTTACTCTTCAACTGCAATATGCAAAGCATATTTCTAGCTTTTCAGATGAGAGTTTTTCACTTATTTTCTAAGTGTGGGTGTGCAATCCAGTCACAGGTAAACTCAATGTCTGCAAAAGTTGTGTCCTCAACTTTGCTGGTATATAAAGGTATAGGAAAATGGCAAATTTCAGAAGTATTTTTTTTCTTCTCTATTTGCAAAAGAATCAATATAGCAGGGAGAGAGGTAGATTTCCATTTGCACAATTTAAATGCCAATCAACTTAATTAGTGTGTACAATGATGTGTCCATTAATTACCTGGGTAATTAAATATCTTACATTAGCAGTGAATATGATCCAAGCTCTACTGTCAGATTTCAGGGCAAGCTTGCATCCTAGCTACTTGAATTTTTACCTCTCTGATGAAATTGTTTGTGACAGAAATCAATAAAATCATGACAAATGAAAACTAACACTCCAAAGCTGTAGCCAATTTTTTGGAACAAGAATCACTTAAGCAAAACAATGATTGAATCCTTTTGCTTTATAGTTGCACCATAACCCAATTAAAGTTCTTTGCTCTTAATATTTAGGTTGAAACTTTTCTCACAAATATTTTCTTAGCCTGGTGTTTGCCATTTATTAATTTAATATTCTCCACAGTGTTTTTATTTCTTTCATAGCCTATAAAATGTCTTTCAGTCTTCTAAGTGTTGAAAAGAAGTGTTAATGAAAATATAAAAGCATGATTCAAAGGTATAAATATGCAAGACAAAAAAAAAAAGATAACTGATTTATCATTAAGCACATTTAGCACTCCTATGAATGTGCAGCATATTATAACAATATACCACACTCTTGTTTTCTTTGGCCAACAAAAATAAACACATAATTGATTTTCAAATATATGCTCTTCCACTATGTTTATCCCTAGAGATTCTGACAGCACTAAGTTCAAGAAACTTCTCTCCATATCTTTCCCATAAACACAGTCCTGAATTATAACTAATGCAAAGTTTATTACAGATTTACCAACAGCTAAGGCTAAAAACTAGATCCATTTCTACTGACATTGTCCACTAAGAGAAAAAAAACAAAACAACCTGAGATGAATTATGAAGCAAATAAAATGATACTGTTTGATTGTATGGTCTACATAAATAGTTATAGGCATACTATATTTATGTTTATTTCTAAAGCCAAATTAAGGAATTGATTTCATAAACACTGAGGTATATAACATAGCTTTGCACATATGTGTAAATCACATACAGTTGGTTTAACACACAGTAGTTAATCTGAAGATATCTTTTATGTTTCCACATCCTCTGTACTTCATTTCCAGTGTTTGTTTCAAATCAAAGACTGTATTGATTACCTTAAAAAAGTTTCAGTTTTCACAGGCACACAAAAAATACACAGACCTTTCTAATTGTTTGTTAAAACTTCACAGAAATAAATTCACTTTAACTTACTGTTTGAAATACATTTTTAATACTTGGCAAATTTTTCAAGGGCTTCTTTTGTTTGTTTGTTTGGGGTTTTTTTGCTAGACTTCATGTTTGTTTTCATTTAGCTCCTGCTCAGGAGACAAACAAGATACTTCCAAGACTAGAAAGAATACAGACCACCAAATTCACTATTAAACATGATATAATTATCCCTGATATCATTCTTCAACAAGGTGTGAATATATTTGGTTTTGGGGTTTTCTTTCTGAATTTTAATAATAAAACTTCTGTAGTATTAGCTATTTCCATTTATCCATTAGGATCAAGAACTTTTTATGCTGATTCACAATGCATTTTTTACCCTTTGAGAGTCTAATCCTACAGGGTTTTTTCTCTCCTTTGATTTTGTAGCTCATCAATGAACTCTGGAGGCTTAGGGATTTTTTTTCATGGCATATTGTATATAACTTTTTTTATTTTGTTATTCCTTCATTTTTTCCAATATTTATTCTATCCCTTCTTTTGAAAAATGTAACGACTATTTACCTTCAAACATTAAAGTTCTGTGGTCTCCGAAACAGAATCCAATCCTACAACCACCAAAGTCAGTGAGAATGGTTCTACTAACTTTAATGGGGACTGAATGAGCTTCTGAAAAGCAGAGTTTTAGTGCTAGCGTTATTCAGACAATCTAATTCTAGGCATCTTTTACATGCTCTGGATTACATTCTGGAGCTACATCTTTTATAATGTCATATGGAAACCATGAACAAAAAATAGCTCACAGGACACAGTGTCAAACCTACACTTGGCTATGAAGAACTTCCACAAGTAAAATTGTCCAAACTGTGAATAATGCTATCACATAATGCCTTTCATCTCTCTTAGATCAAGGAGGATCAAAAAAGTATAATAAAGCCCAAACCAATCCCCCAAACTGTACTATGGTTAGAAGCAGAGGATGTAAGAAGGCATTAACAATACAGGCTGAAAAGGAAGGCCAGCATTTGAAATGTAACAACTCTGTTCTGGGTCAGACCAAATATCTATATCTACATCAGTACTCTGCTTCCAGAAGAGCTCAGTAGCAGATGCTTATGGAAAGAATGAAAGAAGCTGGACACGTTGAGGACAATCCTTCCCTTGGTATATTCTTTCAGACCTTGGAAATTGGTTTCAGGACCTTCTGCTAACATCTAGGAAAAGATTCCTCAACTTAAAACAGTAATCTAACTTCTTATGACAAATATAACCACCTAGTCAGTGTGTTTGCAAGGTCATCTCTATGTCAATCCCGAAAGAATGCAGATCATTCACATCGGTCAGAGCATATAACTGCTGAAGTGGTGTATATTAACTCCAAAAGGCCAACATGTTGGCTGCCATGGGAGCTGAAGCTACCCCAGGTTTCCAAAAATGGTGGACCTCAGAATCACAAGGTGAATCACCATCTGACAAAACTGTGAAACTATTTTTGAAAATTAGGGAGAACTAACTCTTTATACATCTTTCCTTTCTTCTTTCACTTCTTCATTGACTCATTCACTGTTTGCAGGACAGCAATGGTTTAGCCAGAAAAATTGTTCTACTGCTATTTATGTAGTGCTTTTATTTATATGGTATCTTAAGATAAAAATAGGAAAATTACCCAACAGAATATAAATGAGCAGAAGAAAATCAGTATCCAAAACTCACTCTGAACTCAGAACCATGACTGGCTCCTGAGCATTACAACAGAATAGGAGGAATGGGAGAGAAAAAAAGCATCTTTTATTAAAAAAAAAAAAAATTTCCACATTACAATTTCACAGAAATAGTGTGTGGAATTCTTTGCTTTTAAAAAAAGATTCACCTTCCAGTTCACCTGCCTGGTTTTGTCTAACCTGTTTTTCTGGACTTCTGCTCCCTTCAGTGAGGCAGGCCATTACTGTCATTCTCAGTCAGAATGGCCCTTTTTCAACCAGATTTTACAAAGTATCTGCTCTCTCTACATTCAAATTCGTTTTTAATAAGAATAATATGTAATAAGAGTAAATAAATAAATAAATCAGAATGAATTTTTCCACTAGTTTTCTCTATAGAATACAAGTTTAAATCAAGTTCTTCAGGCCAGTGATGTCTTTGATTTCTACTTTCCTAGGTTTTAGTGAGTATATTTGAATAGTGCAGTTAAAGCCTAGTTCACTCCAAGAAAATAAAACAAAAAGTTAAAACAAAAAGACAAGTGAAAGACAGTACTTTAATCCAAGGCAGAACGTTCAACAGCATTCTATGACTATTTCAAATAAGCTGACAAAATCTCTTTTGGGGCAATACATGCCACATGAAGAACTACTTTTCCTAGCATTAGACATCCTGTAGGTTAAAGAATTGCTCAGACTGGGTGGGGGAGTGGTCAGGCAGAAGGATCATATGCTGAAGGTTAACCCTGTGGATACTCACAATAGAAAAGGGTATACCACAGCCAGCCGTGCCGTACTGCCTTTCATCTGGCAGAAAGCTGTAACTTTCTCTCTTGGTTCCTGGCAAACAGATTTCACTCTGTGGGGTATTTCATTCAAGCATCATGCTACTCCAGGACAACATCTTTCATTTCTTTCTAAACTAAACTTCGTTTCTGCCAAGGCCTAAGTATTCTTTGCTAGAAATTTCTTCTCTAAAAGCATAAGTAAGTTTTGACAAACTTCTTAAAAAAATCACAAATTTTTAGCTCTTATAGCTGATACGAAAGGACCAGATCACTTTTCTGTGCTCATTTATATATTGTTGATAGACTGTGACTGAAAACTTCCTTTGAAATTAAAGATCTGAATATTGTTGTGTATTTAGCCTTTTCTTTCATCCAGTCTTTTTAGGAATCAGATTACTCTATGGACTAGCTTTTCTGAGAAACTCAAGTTTTTGCATAAAGCGTAGTTCAATGCTAGGAAGATGAATATCAATTCAGACCCAGACTTTCTAAAAAACTTCCAGAGCTAAGATAGTACCAAATATGAACATCCTCAACTGAATCATCTATTAGTTGCATTATTATTCCTCTTCCAATACCACAAAAATTCAGCCTAAGTTCTGCCATTTTAAAACTATATGAAAACGTGTTGAACAATTTTATAAAAAAATGTATATAGACTTCTTTTTAATTAGGCAGTTTAGGGATATACATTTTATAGAAAATAGATCTCTGAACTGCAAGCAGTAGGAAAAATAGTCTTTTTCTCTGGGATTGTCTTTAATGCTTTTTCACATATTTTATGTGGTGAAGATAAATAGGTTAGCACCCTAATAAAGGTTATTTTAACCTTTGGCAATGCTTCTTTTTCAACCCTGTCTTTATATAAGACAAGAGAACTAGGAAAGAAAGCTGGGCACGGCTGCATTCTTACAACTGCTAAAACCAAACAATATTTCAAGCCAAAAAAAGTAGTGAGCATCATATGGATTCCAGAGAAACATCGGAACGATTAATTGACCCCAAGAGATTTTTATAGACTTACAAAAGCTGGTTAATTATTAGAGTACACTCTTGTAGGAAAATTAGAGGACAAGCATAGTTGTGTAGTTGTCCATTTATAAGAAGGATATATTGACAATTACTGGAAAAATCACAACATTCTGTTTAGAAAAACATTCAGGAAAATTTTATTGGAGAATGTCTTCTCCAAATGTCATTTTTCCAAACTGTTTAACAAGCTCAGAAAACTAACTGTTCCCTCAAATTCTAATACGCATATTTATATATATTTAATGTATATACCTATGTGATTTCTCTAAATACGTATGACTAAAATTATGCAAATAATTTATTTTAGAATATACAAAAGTAAATGAATAATGAAAATTTCAGGGACCCTAAAAGTCTTCATTCACAAAAAAGGTTGAATATATACACACATAATTAACTCTCCAAAAGTCTGAATCTTATTGTAGTTCATGTCAGTCATTCATGACCTATAATGCCCCCAAGTTTTCTAGAAATGCATTTTTGCCTTAAGCCTGATAGTGTTCAAAGGAAGCTCTGGGTGCTACATCTTTTTTTTTGAATACAGGAATAAAAAATACAGATGGGTAAATGGTAACCTCAGCTTCAGAGGTTAGACATGGTTTAAGTAAGCATCAGAAATGCATGCTTCAGAAATCTTTTGAGAGTATACCACCACCCACCTCAATAAACATCAGGCTCCTGGCACCTTCAGGCCACCCCTCAAAATGGCTCTAAGACCCCAGATGCGGTCTTTCCCCATTAAAATGACAAGAATCTTCAAGTCTTCCCCTCTCTGACTCTGCCACACTACACAAACTTTAGCTGGTATGGCCCTATAAGCCTTTTTCAAAGTTCTTCTAGCTCTGTGAAAGCAAACAAACAAAACTTTCAAGGGGCAATGAATTAAAAAACCCAACAAACAGAACAGCCAAGGGACACCTCATCCCCAACCCTTAAATACTGTACATTCAAAGAACACACAATTTCAAAGGAAGATAACCCAAAATGTTCTATCAAGTTTGGGGAATGAATATTAAAAACACAATAGAAAAGAAAGCTGTACTTCAGCTTGCAGTTTTGTCAAAGGAAGGGAAGTCAGGCAGAAGCAGAGGGTAATAAAAAATAGACTAGTCACAACTTTATAGTCATCTAACCTTTAATATGTTTCAAAGTTCATGTCACACAAGAAATTTGATTCAACTTCAAGACAACTTTTCCTTTTTGTTTAAAAGTCCCTATTTCAGAAATAAGAACAAAAAAGTATTTGGAGGAAAGAGCAAAGAAAGATTAAGTTGGAAGCATATATTATTTGAAACTGATGATAACAAATCTCTAATTACACTAAAAATGCTTAATTCTAAAGAAGATACGTCTTAATCATCTCTCAGCTTCACTTATACTGTCCTCCTTATATGTCCCTAGCACTAAACTTTCTATTTGAAACAAATTATGCACAAATGAATCTGCAAGTTTAAATTTGTTGATTTATAAGTCTCAAGACCTTAAATCTTTTGGGACCTGCACTGCTACTTTCTGGGAACTTCAAGAGTTTCAGGAACTGATTCTTTGCGATGTTTTCCTATTGTAAACTCAGAATTGTGAAATGATAAATAGCTACTGCTGTTTCCATGTAAAAATAAAGTTTTGAAGTTTCCATACAAACAAAATGACTAGACTGAGTACCAGGAGACGGTTTTAACAGTAGCATTTAGGATTCTTTAGCCCACTCCATTCAAGGACAAACTAGACAAAGTTAAATAGTTTTTAGCTAAATTAAAGTTGTGTTATAGGGTATGAGTGCTATTTTTTCCCTTCTGTTTCCGCTGTTAGAAACTCAAGAATTGCATGGTGAAGAAGGTCCATTAGGACCATAGATCCTTTTCTGTGGTGCTGCTTCCTAGACAGTCAGCCCCTAGCCAACAGTGTTGCAAGGGATGACTCTAGCCCATGTACAGGACCTTGCACTTGCTCTTGTTGAACATGAGGCTCTGGTCAGCCTGTTTATCTAGCCAGTGCAGGCTGCTCTACAGAACACCCTGATCCTCCAGCATACTGACCGCTGCCCCAATTTGGTATCATCCGCACACTTGCTGAGATCGCATTCTGTTCCATCATGCAAGTTGTTAATTAAAATATTAACTATTTTGGTCCCCCTACCATCCATGATGGGCTCCATTAACTACTGTCCAGAAGCTGGATTTTGCACCAGAGAACTATTTGAGCCTGGCAGTCCAGTCAGTTTGCCACTCATCTTACGGTTTACTTGTCCAGCCCATACCTCAACAAATTTTGAGAATAAGACTGTGGGAGACTGTCAATGGCCTTGCTAAAATAAAGGCATGCAATATGCACTGCCCTCCCCTTATTCATAGTGCCAGTCACCTTGTGATAGAAAGCAATGAGGTTGATCAGCTCTTGGTAAACCCATGCTGGCTGTTCCCAATCACCTTCTTTCATGGGTCTAGAAATGACAACCTTCCCAGGAACTGAGACAAGGTTGATTGGTCTCTAGTTCCCTGGATCTTTCTTCTTGCCTTTCTTGAAGATGAGTGTGATGTCTGCCCTTTTCCAGTCACCAGTAACATCCCCCAGCTGTCATGACCTTTCAAAGATGATAGAGAGTGACCTCAAAATTACATCAGGCAGCTTGTTCAACCCCCTTGGATGCATCCCATCTGTTCCCTGGGACTTGTATATGTTCAGGTGAGTTAAGCTGTGCTGTGGTTGGATAATATCTATGTTCTAAACTAAAAGGACTTCAGGCTCCAGGCAATGAGACATGTATGGATTTCACTGTGGAGGAGGAAGGAAGCTGACATCTCACTTTCCTCTTTGGTTCCTCCAGAAGTACTGCTATTTAACTCAATTACAATATTGGCTGCATCAATGGCCTCTTCTCAAAGAGCACAGAGAAGTCAGGATTGCTCCTGAAATCTGTAAATAGGCATTACTAAAAAATCTTTTTCAATGGAAATCAAGGTATGTGGACATGCTGAATATCAGACATTTAACTAGATCCTTTAAACACGATCTATACCTACACTAAAATGTCACTTTAACATTACACAAAAATTAAAGAACTTAGGGAAGATATATTCAATTATTTGGGATCCTTAGCTCAGCTTCCAAGAGACTCCAGATGCAAATGTACTCCCTGAGAAGAACTGATGGCTCTGTTATTACTTCCATTTACAATGAGGCATTTGGCTTAGAACGATTTTCCTTTGAGGCTACAATAATCAGTCTAAAACTCCACAGAAGTAAGACTTTTTTCACTTTTATACATTTTTCCATTGCTTGGCCTGTTTATTCAGTTCCGATGTTTGACTTGGTCTTTAGAGAAATAAGACTAGGAAGTATAATTAATGACATCACTATGATATGTCATACAAGCTAAATACAATTTAGAATAATACTATACCATTTGGCTAAATACAGCTTCCAAATAATATCTTTAGTGTTATGCATCATTAGTGGGCTTTCCTTTGGAAAGTATTTGTTTGAATCTGGCTATTTAACCAAGAATTAGATAGAGACAAGCCATGAAGATAGTTACTGTTTAAAAATTAAAAGAATTTCAGGTGGCATTAAGAACTGAGATCTCAGGGTGGAAGGCCAGAAAGCAATCAGAGCACATTTTGCATAAGCTGTGAAGCTGCAGTGTTAGTGATGGCCACAACTCCTAATCGCTGTGTTTGTGGTTATTTTATCAGATACTCACTGCAACAACCTACTTCCAAGGCCAGGATATCTATCAGATAACTAGAAAACAATTCAGCACTTGAGATAAGCGTCATTGCTGAAAGAGGTAGAAAAGAGGCTTTACATATCTGATGATGCCACAACTGAGAATGGCATGTGATTTGTTAACATAGCAGCTGAAGAAGCAGGATCAGATCAAGAGGTTGTTGATACACACTCATTGAAAAGATTGATCTTCCAATATGTTATTTAGGAGAGTTTTTCCCCTCCCTTTTAAAAGAATAGGATAGATCTAATTAAATTTTCATCATACACTTTTTTGTTTTTCTACAGCACTGTAACTTTATAAGAAATATGATGAAAAAAGCATCATATTCTTTGCAGTATACAATAAGGAAAGGCTGGATTCTGATCTGACAGTTGTGAGCAATTACAAGAGCTAGACATGCATGAGAGCGTCAAGATACAAGAAATGTTATGGGAACCTTCTAATCCATAGGCTATACTTATTTCCTGGCATTAGTCAGAAAACAGCAATCACTGTCACAAGCCCATAATCATAAACTCACAGCCTGAGACAAACCACATTATGAAGGATTATCTGAAAAGAAAACAAAACACATTGTATGTGTCTAGTTTGGACATGTGATAAGAATACTAAAGATGGGAGATGTAAAGAAATTGTTGTTCTAATTGCTGTTTACTTTTCAAGAGTTAGCATGTATAAGGTAGTTTTTATTGTGTCGTCGTGCCCCCCCCCCCCCCCCAAAAAAAAAAAAGAAAAAGGAAACTGCTGCCTAGCTGCCATGGAAGGCAAGCAAAAAAATAGGAATGGCTATGTGTCTGTGTGAATATGTAAAAAAATGTGAAGGAAACTCCTGGTCCATAATTTCAAAAGCTGTCAAAAAGACTGGGATTTTAAAATTCTACATAATGAAGCTCAGAAGCAGAACACCACTTTGACTCAGGGCAACAGATTTATTCCCTTTGATGAAGGAAGCAGTGATGGATTTCTTTTTGGCTTGGTTGCAACTCACAAAGTTACTTCCTTTTGAAGAAGTATGACTAGATAGTCCTGATTTAAACTAAATTCAAAAAATGAAGTTTTGAAAAATACAGCACTTACTTTCTGTTCCATGTAACCATCAATATTGGTACTTATCTTGATGAGAATAAGACATATGTCCATATGCTGACTCAGTGTAGGAAAACAATAATTTATTCAATGGCCACTGTTCTGAGTAAAGAGTTGTCTTAAAACTGATCATATTCAATTGGTTCAGCTTTCTCACACACTGGCAAGTTCAGCTATTTTGCATTTGGCTCACATCATATTCTCATCAAGAAAACAGCAATGCTGATGGTTGCATGGTACAGAAATTAAGAGCTGTGTCAAGCAAATGTGTTACCAGATTTTGTCCACCAGAGGTAAAGTGAGCTCTGCCTTGTAGATCATTTGCTACATGGATGGACTGCTGATGAAAGGTTGCCTTAAGAACAGCCTTCTGGAGCATATAGGCTGGAATTCTCCAAAGTCCACATGAAAGACATGAAAATATCACTAAATACCAGGCTCATACTTTCCAAGACATCTGTTGGCCAGATCTTTCATCTCATCTGGCATAGCCTGTTTGACATTGCACAACAGACACAAAACGCTACTGCCATCAATTGCCTCTGAATGTCTTTGGCAATGTACGGGAGCTGATATAAATACAAGAAGATATCAGTAATTGCTCAGGTGAAATGATTACTATTCATGCTATTGTGAGCAAGATAAAGGCCCTTCCTCCAGCTCAATCACATGCAATCCATTTTTCACATGATATGGTGCCAAACTTGTACTAAAAAATATACCACTGCTCAATGTGCATAAAGGAAGTAAACAGAAGATCTTTGGCAAAGACTAGTTTTCCCCATGATGTTTCGCAGCCTCATTTTCCCCAGAGCACTGGGTACACTGAGTTTATAATGAAGATATTAAACAGTCATTTAATGAAGACTGGTACCTAATGACTTATTGCATTGTGATATTTGCAATTGGTTTAAATAGGTGCTTGCACACCAGTGATTTTGTGGAATGCTAGATAATACTCAATAAAATCATTAAGACTGAAATCTACATAATACTGGTATAAAAAACACAGTGACTACACCACAAAATAGTGGACTATTCCAAAAACTTTTGGCCAAGATTTAGTACATTTGTATTGGTCTGCAATAAGGAAAGGTTTTTCTGCCCTTCTCTCTCATTTCAGTCACCCTGTCCAACAGTGAAATCTGTAGTACAAAATGGTGTCCAGATATTTTTCTCTTCCTTCACACCCTAGCATATGGGATCTCTTAGCCCAGCAATATGTACTCCTCCCTTCACACTTGTTTGAGGCCCTACAGATAGCCACTGATATCATGTGTCGTTATTTGGCTCTGCTTCAGCACTTTGCTATAAAACACTGAGGCCAGAAAGGAGGGAATAGGAAGTACAGACTGTTCCAAGCTTCTGCTGCTTGTTTCTGCAGAAGTAGAAAGTCCATGTGATTTGGTATCGTCCAGCTGCAGAGAATGAAACAGCTAAAGACACATGGAACCAGGCAACCTAGTACTGAGGATGGATAGTCTGGGCTAGGCAGAGCAGAATATAGGCGCATTATAGTTAAACCACACATTTCTCACAACCAAACTCTTCTGCACAGCCAAGATATATGCTTGAAACAAAACAAAAACAAAAAAAAGAAAGAAAAAAAGGAAAAAATATGACAAATATTGCAGGGTATAATTCTAGTTACAGCCATCAATCTTGAACACTGAAATGCTTGCTCACTGAACAAAGTATATCCTTCATGGGCGTATACATTGTAAATTTATCACATACACTGCTCTGTAGAAAATAGATGTTCTTATACTTTTCATCTCAAGAAGCTAAGGGCTTGTGTAACTTACTTGACATCAGTCCCCAGTTCAGCCTTTGAGCCTGCTGTGCAAATTAAAATGTCAGCTCATGGTTCTCCTGTCATGATCAGAGCCTAAACACTTTCTCTGAGAATTGCTCCCTAAATCCATGTTTTATTTCTTTCCTAAGAAACTCAATAACAATTTGAAAAAAAAGGAAGAAATGTGTGACAACACCAGAGGGTGATACAGTGCAAGCCTCTGAAATGAGCTGGCCTTTTTTTCCTGCCTTCCCCACTCCTTCCTTTTCTCCCTGGCCTCAGGAGCACCTGCCCAAATGCAATTGCCTTGCTGACAGACAGGTGGAACAAAACTGCCCATGCAGTTTTCAGTTTAGCAATTAAAAAAAATAATTAAAAAAAATCACAGGATTATTTGGGCCAAACAGAGTGAAACAAGGACGGCTCAATTGAATTACAGTATATAAGACTCTGGCCTACTGGCTGAATAATTCAAAACAGGATATTTTCCTTCTTTAATATATGAACAGATACTTCCTTCCTGTGTGAAGAAATAAATCCTTCAACTTTCTGCTTTTTATTATTTTAGAAAGAAGCCAGGGATCAGAGAACATCAACTAATGAGACTGTTCTTTTTTGTATATATATTTCAAATTAAAATGAAAAAAATCCTAAAATTTAAGCCAGATCTCTGTGTTTACACATACACATTTCCTGTCTACCAAATGATTCCTGGGACTCCTGCCTCAAACATTTTGCATGCTCTTACAATAAGACAGTAATTCTGAAAATGTATCTTAAAATAGCTGCTGAAAGGAGAAGAAAAAAATAAAATTACTCCAAGTCATCAAGTCATTGGTAATAATTTCACACAAAGCCTAACTATTTTCTAAGGGGAGGGAGGTGGCAAAAGAAGGCTGATACTCAGATGACCGAAGACTGATCAACTGTAAACTGCAGTGCTCCAACTAACAACATATTTGGTTTCATAACTATCTGTGAGCCATACAAATATGTGATCATAAATAGAATCTAATCCTGCCAGTAGCAGGGCTATCCCATCTGTCTCCTTTACAAAATTACAGTGGAATATTGACAAATGGCTCTTCCAAAGATGCAGCAGCTGAATAAGCACATTCAGAGAGAAGAGTTCATGAAAAAAAGCCTCAGTCATATCCTCTCAGGTCTCAAATGGCCACATTGCTATCAGTTTTCTTTACCTGAAACCTTTAGAAAAAAAAAAAAGAAGCCAATGAATGTGAACAATTAAGAGAAAGCAGTGCTCCAGACAAATATATAGGTAAGTCATCAACAGCTGCCTTATTACACATACCGAGTCTAGAACTCCCCATGTAGACTGTGTCTTTTGAGGCTATAAAACATAAAATTGGTTTAAAGATTCTTTTCCTCGCTTACTGAATGACAATATTGATCCTGTAGACATTTTTATTTTTTACTTAATTATCGCTAAATTCAGTTTCGAATGTGCTGTTATTCCTCAAATTCCTTTGGAGCCTGCTTTTATTTCTTAGAATGGAAACTTCTAAGCCAATTTCAATCGTTTGAAAATGAAAGGACATTATTAACTCTATGTAACTTGTAAAAATTACTAGTAATATTTTCTGGATTTTGTGCATCACAGACCTTCTAAGCGTGTTTTTTCCTGATTTAACTATACTTCTCTTCATAATTTACTACAGTATTCAGACTTATGATCTTTTTAGCACTTTACCTATAAAACAAAAGAAGAGCTAATAAGCCTTCTTCACCTTTGGTTTTGGGGGTGTGGTTTTTTTACTGGAATACTGTAACACTGAATCTCAGCTATATTTTCAGCTACATTATTGTTCTCATTGTATCATGAAAATGAACAAAATACTCAAATATTGTTGACATTATAATCTGTTACTAAAATACTAAAAAGCTAAACATTTTAGAAGAAAAGTAGCTGTTTCCTTATTCTCATTTGATTGTCCTTTAACTGTAGAAATACATGGGATTCTACAGTGGGTGTGACATTAATAGCACAGTAACTACCAGAGCATCTCGAAGAGCAGGAGGCAATTAATCCATGACAAATGGATTTAAATAAGCTATATGTACCAAACGCTTCTTTATTTCTGGACATCCAACATGTTAATTCTAGCCCTGGTAGTCCTTTCAATTTCTTTTATTTCCAACACCTATATGATTGCTTAAGAAGAATAATATTTATTTTTTACATGAAGTTTTTATGTTAATGATTGTGCTTACTTCAGAAAATGTGAAATCATCCACATTTATTTCTTCATAGTCATCCTCCACTTCATCACTTTTAACAGCTGCAAGAGCACTGGCCAGTTTCTTTCGCAAAAGAAAACCCTTCCAAAATGCCTAAACAAAAAATTTAAAGCATGTTATACAAAGCCATAGATCAAACCCAAATCCAGATTCTCTATGTTATCCCATTAGGAAGATAAAACATCTTGGGCCTTGGTTTAATAGCTCAATGATCTGTTTTTTGAACTTTATGTGACATTTAAAACTACAAGACAAATTAAATGCCAGCATATGTCTAAAGCTTAGAGTACTCAAGAGGCTCTCCACAAGTAAGCAGAAAGGAATCCTGCAACTCCCTCAACTACAAACCTGGGTCAACTAATTAATTATTTGACAATTCCTTCAGGGACTATTATAAACTGAAAGGAAAGGCTACGTAAGAAAAAGCTGAGTGTCAACTTTCAAATTACTGAGAATAAAAATACACTTGTACTAAATGTCTTATAGCTTACAAGTAGCAATTCTTGGAGACATCTCATGCAATTGACCCAGGTCAATTACTCTTTCTTAACTGTCTAAGATCTTTATTTAAAAAAAATATTACCAGTGGGCATAATCATATCTAAGAAAAAGGAGCACTTTAGGAATTAAGTGCTAGAAAAAGAGCAAGGGTGTTAGCAACATATGCCAAGCTGTAGAATCAGATCCAGGAAAACACTTCAGAGATCAAAATTACATAGATGGAATTATGAAAACTAAATTCAAGACAGCAATTGTCCCCCAAATCAGTGTTTGACATCATTAGAGTTCAAGATGCCCATAGCATTTAAAACACCATGCAAAAAAATTTCCACTGTCCTGAAAGGTGTAGTATTGTCCACACTAAATGGCTTTGCAATGAAGGCACTAAAATAGGAAGGGAATCTCATATTTTGGCTTAACGTTTAGCTTATTAATTTTTAGGAAATAATTGTCTAGCTGCATAAATTATTGAAAATGTCACTGGTTTTACATGCACAATTTCTGATTATTATAAAAATGATTAAATGTATTAGAAATGCTTTCTCATAATTTCATTGTTATTTTCCTATAAATGTTCATAACCATCCAGATGAAATATCCTGATATTACTGAGTGATCAAACGAGAAATATATTTCATTCAACAAATAGGATTAGTATTTACAAATGCAAAGGAGAAAAGTAATCCTAATGGTATATGCAGAATGATAAACTGTAAGGCAGCTGTTAACACAGATCTATGAAAGCACCAGATTAGTGTTCAGTCATGATCAAAAAGAAAAATTCTGTTAGTAGTTTTTAAGAAACAAGATGAAAACTGTCATACTGTAAAAATTTGTGATATATCTGCCTATGGAATTCAGTTCTAGTCACTTCTTTAAAAAAAGGTTATAATAGAATGAGGTAAAGGTTCAGAGAGAGATAAAAAGAAGTAGAGAGTAATGTGAAAAGAGACTAAATGGACTAAACTTTTATTTACAAAAGATTGAATATAAGGATGGATATAAGAGAGATCTAAAAATCCATAAAATGCACAGAAGATAAATAGTGAAAGACTATTTTTGTACAAACTTTGGAAATTATCAGGTCTGAAACAAACGACAGGAAGCACATTTTAATCACTATATAAAGTTGTGAAACTCATCACTTCAATACACAGTAGAGGTCAAATATATAAGTAAGTTAAAAAATGGATTAAATAAGTTTATCGAGATCAACTGTTAATATACTAGCTACACACTATACTCCAGAAACAAATTTTAGCTCAACATCCCAGATAACTGACTGCTGTAATGTGATTCTGTACTTGTCTTTTTTCTTACTATGCACATTTACTAAACATTTTGCTACTGCCCATTTGTTGAATAGATACTAATGAATTACTTGGATTTTCAGTCTGAAAATGGAACTTAGGCTCCTAAATTACTTTGGCGCTGTTCACGTTTTTATAGAAGACTTACAATACTGAATGTTTTTAAGTTAACTTGATCTGAAATCAATACAGTGTCCATTTGCTTAAAAATGTAGAAAAACCCATGAAATCTGGCAACTTGGCAGGTAAATACTGTATCTGGTTAGCAAACTAAACAGAGCCAAGGCATGGACTACAATTCTTGCACATAGTAATCTATTCCATTTAACTGTTAGCTCAGTATCTACCACAAGACAGCCTAGGCCACGGTCTGTTCCCAATGGCAGTATGGATGAGGCAATCCTGTTTTGGGGAGATGGGGAGAGAAGGAAAGAGATGGATAGGTAGAAGAGATGGGAAGAGTAGTTAGTTATATAGATATCAGACATGATGTATCAGTTACGCAGCGTCTGTCAGTTTAATAGCATAGACATACCCCAGTAAGAACATGGGCACAATATGTCTTCAACATAACATTAGAATTAAATCAAGCAAAACTAATTCAGGGAAATACTTGGTCAACAAAGGGAAAATATTTTTAGGCTTCTATAAAACTTTTTGTAAAGGCGTCTCTCTCTTAAAAACATCAAGCTTATGCTGATTAAATAAAACAAAAAATGTTTAATTATGAAACAATAAAATCATAAACAAAAATAGAGAGAAGATGACAAGTACACAAAACTAGCAAGATTTTTTTCTTATTAAATTTGCAAAATAACTAAAGAGAATACTGTAAACCAACCTGGATTAGTGTGGCAGCTTCATGCTTCTGTCTCAAAGCTTCTACAAACTGACTATTCTCTGTTTTGGTGCAGTCAGTTTTCCTCCTGGCATGGTACTGCCGCCAAAGGGACTGGATCACTGATGCTGCCATATGTAGCCTCATAGAGAAATAAATACCTTTATGAATGACATAGCCTCACCAGTACAACTGGATTATCATAGCTGCCAAACTATAACCATAAAACATAGCACTATGCATTGAGACAAGTGGAAGGCTCTGCCATTAAACTGTTAAGGAATTACAATCCAGATGTGACATGTATGTTCAGAAACACTGGAGGATATTCACATCACATAACTTTTAAAATCCAATTATCTAAGAGGACTAATCTCTGCTAGGCTCTGTTCCCTGTATATTCACTAGAGAGGAAGAGTCTCCTCAAAGGAAGGATTAGGAGCAGAAGTGGTTTAACAATGACTGAATCAACTGTTGGAGGGCTCCACTTATCTCCACTGTCCATATAAAAAAAAACCCCAAAACACCAAAGAGAGCTAAATGCTGAAAACTGCATGAGACATATCTCCAATGGAGCAAACAGGAAAAACTGAGAAGTGCAATTTCACCTTTTGCCTACTTTTACCCTTCAGTTTAACACTAGTGACCACTGGTTATATTTGTACATTTTCGAATTTGCTCATTGTTTTATAAGCACTGGTTACAGACTATTTAGATTTGTTCAGTGATTGAGCTTTCTAAATATATGTTCAATTAATTTATACTGATGGAGAAAAAGTTTAATGCCAGCTCTGCATTATGACTTTACAATCTTGGAATCCTTTTCCCCAGAAAATTATCATTTCAATTGGACAGTGGGTTTAAGAAAAGACATCTAAATTTCCCCCAATCTTTATATATTTTCTTCCCTTGTGCATTGCATCTATTTAAATACAGGAGTACTTTTCAGCAAAAAAGCACACTTCAGAGTTTAAGCCAGAATTTTTTTTTCCTGAAATGTTTATTAAGTTTACCAACCCCAAAACATGGTTTATTTACAAGCTTTGCATCTATAAAAAGGAGTAGCTGAGTTAGCAAACAAACAAACCAACCAACCCCTTCTAATGGTTTGTATTCTGTATTGAAGAGAACTGTCCAACGACAGACTTAGAGGATGCATTTAGAGACATTAACTAAAAACTCCAAATGAACTATTTCAAAAGGTTTTTTCAGAAGCATTCATCTTCCACAATAGACTACTGTACTCTTACTTTCAACTTCCTGAGAGGCAATGATGAATTCTATGGTCTTCCTGAATAATAAATTTTATGACAAATTATTAGTGTCTTAAGTACCTACTAAGCACTACTGCCCATTTACCATAAGTCTAAACAGCATAAGAAGCACTTTCCATGCTTACTCTTTGTAGAGTTCTCAAGACATGTATTTTTGAAACTGAATTCTTATGAAATCATAACTGAATTTTTGTACCTTTAGGGAAAAATTTCAGCTTCTGTTTTCCCTGACCATACATCCAGAACCATACAAACCAGCAGCAAATGCATTCCCAAGAGGTCATAAACCAGTCTGTTTCATGCGGGAGAATATTTAGGAGCACAGAACAAGTTGAACTGGCCCCTCACCCCTGCCTCTACTTTTAAGAAGCAGGTTGAGGCATTTTGGAGGAGTACCAAGGGCAGGGCAGGCTGTTAGCTCTTCAGTCATCACAACAGCAGGAGACTGGCCTAAGGTCAAGGGAGTAGGATGGTAGATTTAAGCAACTTCTCCCTCTTGCCTTCTAAACAATACTGACTGTAAACTCTGCACAGAGGAATCTTGAATGTCTAATGAATAGTATAGCAAAAAAGCTTTACACTAGTTTGTAGTTTAATCTGCCCCCAAATTCCTGCAAACCATCCAGCATTTTCATCCCTAACATTGCATGTGTCATTGAATTGGTGTCATAAATTTATTGCAAAAAAAGAAGGAAAAGGTAGGAAGCCAAGAGAAAGTTTCCAAATTCTCTTACTATACAGCATTTTTAAATTAAGTACATACATAGCTATATTAATTAATAATAATAAATCAAGTGACAGAATACCAAAAAGGATTGTTGTTAATATGGAGGACTAGTGTGCATCGCCTTAAAATAACTCTTTATTGTCTAATAAGCTTAAAAATATTGTTTTCTTAGTACAAGTTCTGTGCCTCTCTTTTAAACAAGAAACCCTCACTCCTATTGCCTATCCGTATAATCTATCTGAAAGCAATATCTGATATCTGCCTTACCTTTCTGTATCATTCTCAAGATGATGAAGATCTCTTCCCGTATTACTTGCTGCTATCACTGACTGTTGCAATGTGAGTTGGGCTGACATGTTATTGTTGCCTTTGCTCTCCCCACTGTAATTAACACAAGATTCAGTGCTCTTATGCTTCACACTCTGATCTTCTTTATTTTCCTTTTGGTGCACAGGTACGGAGGAGTTAATGAATGTGGCCTGAATATGGCCAGTAGTAATCCATCTTTCCGAAGGATCCAACAAGACCTGTTTATTTTCTGTCGCACCCATGATAAAGAGGGTATTTTCCTGTAGGCAGCCAGGGGATGTTTGCTTTAAATGATTTTGCAGTGCTTCTGGTCCATCTCTGTCAGTAATGTTTAGTTCACCATACTCATGTGCATATCGATGTTTAATACTAAGTTTCATCAACTGATTAAAATACCAGCATTGTCCCTGTGCAGAATCAATAGAAGAGGCAATCCTGAAAAAAGACAAAAATGTTTTTACATGTGTTTCAGACTGTAAGAATGCTTTTTAAAAAATATATTCCCTCTATTATTTTCTAAACTACCTTGTATTTTCAAGTATCCTTATACATTTCCATATCCTTACAGTGAATAGTAATCACTCTGATTGAAAACCAGTTTCAGTATTTATAAATATTAATTGCAATCTTCTTTTTTGGCAGTATTTAAAATATATTCCTATATATTAGATTGCTTATTTTACTCTTTTTTTTAAAAAAAGCTTTCAGTCTGTTTGAAACAGGCACTAGGGCATGCATTTCACTATTAATTTTCTGTGTGGTTAGAAGCATATGAAGCCGAAAATTTTCAAGGATTTGAGGCAATTTTGTTACAAATCCCCTAATAGCCTTAATAATCCAATTTTATCCAGAAACTATGAAAGCTAATATAAAAATAACAGTAATTTTAAAATTTAGATTAGAACTACAGCAACAAAACCCAAACTTCGATTCAAAACAACAAACCGCAATGCCTAGGGAGAATTTAGGAAAACAGAAACTTTTAAGTATAGATATTTTTATCAATATAAGGGAAAGTGCTAGACTGAAGCAACATTAATCTAAGAAGTCTGGCTCTCATTAGTTCTTTGTGTTACACCATCTAAATGGCAAGGATGAGTAAGAGCAAATATGAACTAACTGTTACAGATTCAGAAGGCTGGCTGTATTTGGACAGTGTTTGTCCATTGTATTAGGTAGCAGGTACTTTTGGAACCACAAAAACATTTTCCTTTGATAGCATAGATAGATGCAGAGATCTGTAACCTGGAGCTATTTTCAGAGAAGCAGAAAGTCAATTCTAGGTCAGCAATCCAAGACAAAAAGTAGAAATAAGATCGATCCTCTTGGGAGTCTGGAAAAATCAGGTCCTAAGATTACCATTTGAATAACAGGATTTTCCTTCCTGTTCATCATTCATGAACGGTGAAGCTTTTATAAGGTTTTATTGTGAAAAGACTCTTTACCTATATAACTATTTCCTCTAGTAAAGTTCAACTAAGAACTTTTTAGATTTTTAAGAACATACAGAATCAAAACTTACAAAAGTAAAAAAGATTCCAACTCTTCCTCTGCTAGTGCAACTTCAGTGCTATTGGACAAAACATGAATGGCTAAATTGGAAGGCAAAACCACACAGCCTAATTACACAACTCACTGTGCATTAGCTATACATTTGATATTGCCCATTATGCAACATTACTCCTACTCCTGTTCATTCCACAAATATGACAATTCCTAAAAATATTTAAACCAATGCATATATTTCCTTAAGGATCTAACAAATTCTAGCTGTCTCCTACTACACAGTAAGAATAGTAATTTCTTCAACATGAAATACTTAAAGCATTAGTTAAATACTTTAGTTAAGTACTTTAAATTAGTTAAATTATTTAAGAAGATAAATTTGATACAAAATCATTACCAAAGTTCTGCAAAACATACTATGGTGATAAGACAAAAAAAGAAAAAAAGAAGAAAACCTGAAAATTCATTCTCACCTTTTTTTTCTTTGGTTTGTTTTAGTTTAGTTTGTTTGTTTATTTGAGGGCTAAAATATTGTGGAAAAACCCCAGAATGTTTTATATATTGGGCAAAATAAACTCCTGTATGAAAAGTATATCCTGAGTATACTTGTTCATTCTCAAAAAACAGAAACAAAGAAAAATAAAACACCATAACAGTGAACAGAGTAGGGTACTTGTACATCCTCTCCTTTTGACAGCTGCAGGGGCATCTCAAGCAGCTGTTTCACCTTTCCAGTGGCTATGAATGCGGCAAGCAGAAATGGAAGGGGAGGTTGAAGGCAATTGAAAATTCAGGCAGTGACTGACTGTGTGATCACCAGGGATCATCTGTTACTTTTTTTCACAGAAGCTGCTTTTGGGCAGCTTTTCCAAGCAGTGGTTGCAAAATACAGTCTTGTTGCCGTGGGCATGCACCCTATCTCCTAGCTGACACGTTCCCTGGCAATCCACAACTATACTCTGATTTTGTAGGATTTTTAGGCTGCTCTCTGTGTACCAGTGGCTTTCCTTGTAGGCCGTCAGATCAGCCTAAGTTTCAAGAAACTACAAAGGAAGCTGTAGTGACATCTCAGAGAATTATGAGCAATGAAGTGGCTTGGTAACTGTATTTAGGGTTCTCCTGCAAAGGTGAAGCTCCAAAGCACAAACGACAAATATAAAGATGGGGCCTGAGTACTAGGTGGAAGTCGGCTTGGTGGCTCCCTTTGGTGAACAGGGATTTCAGGCAGCTCTAGAGAAAAAAAGAACTAATCAACAGACTTGGGGTAGAGCTATCCTATCAATGCACTGCAGCTTTCTCAGTGTCTCAAAAGGACTGCATTGTTGATACCAGAGACATGCTCCTGAAGATTGCTTATTCAAACCACGGGAAGGAAGCTGCTATAACAGAAAATACGCAGGACTGATTTACTTCTTTAAAAGAAAAAAACACATATGAGGAAAGAGAGAAGACAAAGTAAGAAATATGACAGTATTAAGACTTTTAATACCACAATATTTCCTTTTCAATTAATGTAAAATGGTTGTTTGCCTTTCAGAACTTTTTTGGCATTATAAGTCAAGGAGTCTGGTCACACTAACTCTTCTGGAATTGCTTCTTGGTTAAGATACAACCAAGGTTTTAAGCATAAATTGGCATCCAGACAAAACAAGAAATGGGATTATCCTGATGGAAGCACCAGTATCCATACTGCCTGGCTGCTTCGTATGTAATGAAATGTAGATGAATACGGCAGTCTTGCTACAGCAAAATCTTTATGGCTTCCAGCTTTGACCAGCATTTCCCTCATGTTCTATGGCTACCCACAGCTTTATTTTGATCTTCACAAGTGAAAGTAATTTATGCCATACGTAAATTTTAGCATAGCCACAAAGGATGCATTGCTTTTGCAGTGGGAGAAAGGGATAATAAGCAAGAAGAGGAAGGGATGGGTCTTTCACAGCAATGTACATATGTGCTA
The DNA here is from genome assembly GCF_026419915.1 of Harpia harpyja. Taxonomy (NCBI): domain Eukaryota; kingdom Metazoa; phylum Chordata; class Aves; order Accipitriformes; family Accipitridae; genus Harpia; species Harpia harpyja. The sequence goes on from NC_068962.1 coordinate 8,886,451, forward strand.
CAATAGCAGCCCCAATAGTACCTGAAGACCAAGATATTACTTCCACAAACAAATGCTAAGAGCAAAAAGCTACCTTAAGCTTTCTAACCAAAAAGATACCTCTCAACTTGTGCTAGGATTTTCCAGAGACTTTGAGGAAAGATAAAAGCATTAGAATCAGATTTTAATCTGTTTGGAAATTCAAGTCAGGCACTTATTAATGACTGCTACAACTTCAGTCCTAACAATCGACCAAGAGTATCCATCACTGTCTTCTTGGTAAATTTAGATGAAACCCTGCTCAGTTTCACATGCAATGTTTGGGGAGGGAAGAGTAGAGGTGGGGAGGAGCAAACTCCCACTGACACCACCTAGGATGTGTAAGGACCTGTGCACAGGCTGACCTAACAGATATGGAAAAGGACAAGTTATTCATCCTTCAAGGCCTTTCAGTGGAGTTTAAATCAGCCAAAATGTTGCCACTTATAAAGTTTAAGGTGGCGGTGGAAGCTTGCTTACAGAGCTGACACATTTTGTATAGAACTTCCTACCGCAATTGCATCTGCAATGACTGCCAGGTTATTCAAAGAGCAATTTTTCAGAATGATACAGTAAAAATTGTATGGAAAAGTCAGCAGAACAAACCTTTCTGAGGCAAAAGGGACAGTGGACAAATAAGATGGTTCTAATCAGCAATGGCAGTTCTCTCCTGGCCATTGCAGCTAAATCATAAATAATATTCTACCCCTTTCTGTGCTAGTTTGTGTGCTAGTTAAAGTTTCGCTTAACGTCATATTTTTCCCTTTGCAGCTCTACTGTGATTTTCATAATCACATGATACATGGAATATTCAAATAGTACGCTCCAATTTTAACTAAGCTTTTGTTTGTAATAATGTGGTAAAATCTAATTTGTCTTCAGGGAAACTTCTACAAGCATCATTACTGACGTTCAACTGCAGGTTACAAAAGTCCCTTACAAAGAGGTCACTGTTTACATGTTCTTTCCTGCAATACCATTTATGAAATTCCTGTCATTTTCACTGTATTATACATACAGTATTTATAAAGTTCAAGTTCCACTAGCCAGACATCTGCATATCTGATGACTGAAAGCAAATTACTGGCAGCCACAGTGTCGTATTATTTTTTAATATGATTACTCACTACAAGACATCTAAAGATTATGTGACAGAAAGCATTTATTAGAATAGAGAAATTTAATTTTAAAATATGTTTCAGTCTTAAGCATGCAAGAACAGTGAAGTTTCAGGCAGAAACAGCACAGACAATTTAATTGGGCAGCAGTGGTGTATGAAACATGGATTAGGGAAGCAAGCAGTGATTACTTTTGGCAGCTTACATACTTGAGGTCGCACCTACAGGGGCTCATAACTTAGCAAGATGTGAAACAGACAGAAGTTTGCTCTATTGTTGGCCTGTTCTTTAGCAACGTCACATTAATTCAGTCAAAGTATTGCAGTATGTCCACATAATAGCTATGCTGTTAAGGCTTATATACAGACAAGTTGTTTAGAGTTCCTTTTAAGACCTGCAGTTTTCAACGGTTTTCAAATAATCCATAAATTGTAGTTTTAGTAAAAATAAAACCTGGATGGTTTTAACACACAAGAAATTAATTTTAAGACTAAATTTGATACAAGATGTTCAACCACGTCAAAGTTACCATTTAAAAGATTACGAATGAATTCTCAAAACCTTAAAAAACCCCACAACCCACCCCACACCCCCCAAACCCAAACCATACATTCAGGAAAGAAGGGACATTTACATAATTTCTTCTTCCCACTATTATTGTTCTCAAACATCTGCAAGCTCTTTTAAACAAAACTTACACAGAATCATAGAAAAATTCTCAACTGAAGGAACCTCAGGAGGTCTCTAGTCCAACCTCCTGCTTCAAAGCTGCGTTAGCTCCAAGATCAGACCAGGTTGCTCAGAGCTTTATCCAGTCAGGTCTTGAAAACCTCCAAGAACGGAGACTGCACAACCTCTCTGGGCAGCCTGTTGCCATTCATCACTGTCCTACTGTGAAAAGGTTTTTTCTTATGTCCGGTTGTACTGGGTCTGGCTGGGATGGAATTAATTCTCATTCTAGCTGGCCATATGGTGCTGTGTTTTAGATTTGTGACTGCAACTGTATTGATAAAACACTAACGTTTTGCTGAACAGTGCTTGGACAGAGTCAAGGCCTTCTCTGTCCCACTCAGCAGGTAGGCTAGGAGTGGGCAGCAGGCTGGGAAGGGACACAGCCGAGACAGCTGACGTAAACTGACCAAAACTATATTCCATGCCATATAACATCGTGCTCAGCAATAAAACTTGAGGGGGGGGAGTCTTTCCAAGGTGGCCATTACTCAGAGAATGGTTGGGCATCAGTCTGCTGGTGGGATGAGGTGAATGATTGCTTTGCATCACTTCGTTGCTTGCTTTTTTCTTTTTTTTTTTTCCTTCTTCCCCTCTTTCCTTCACTTATTAAACTGTCTTTACCTCAATCCACGGGTTTTTCTTGCTTCTGGTCTTCTGTTTCTCTCTCACATCCTGCTGGTGCAGGGGGGAGTAGTGAGCAAGCAGCTGGTGGGTGCTTAGTTACTGGCTGGAATCAACCCACCACACCAGTCTGAATCTCTCTTGATTCAGCTTAGGTCCTTGTTGCTCATCCTCCTGTCATGCATCACTGCAAACAGCCTGGCTCTGTCTTGTTGAGCATGTGCTTGAACCCCCGACCATCTTAGGGGCCATGTGCCAAACTCGTTCCAGTTTATCAATGTCTTTTATGTATTGGTGACCCAAAACACAGGGCACAGTATTCTAGATGCGAGCTAATAAGGGCTGAAGAGAGGGAAATAATAACTTCTCTCAACCTATCAGCTACGTTCCTGTAGATACAGCCCAGGATGTTCTTAACTTTCTTTGGTACCAGAGCACACTGCTGGCTCACATTCAGTTTCTTATCTGTCCAGATCCAAAGGTCCTTTTCAGCAGAGACACTTCTCAGCCAGCCAGTCCTAGTCTGTATTGTTGCAAGGGGTCACTCCTTCCAAGGTAAAGAACTTTGCAGTTTTCCATGTTAAATTCACAAGGCTCCTGTTCGCCTGTGTCTCCAGCTTGCCTAGGTCCTTCTGAACGGTAGCCCTGTCCTCAGGCATGTAAACAGTTTCCTCCAAATTGTTGTCACCTGCAAGCATGGTAAGCATGCACTCCATCTCCTGCTCCTGGTCTTTGATAAAGACGTTAAAAGGACAAGTCAGCCTCCACAAAGTAGCACGAGCCATTAACTATTAATAGTTAATGGATGGTCTGAGCCTGACTGCCCAACAAATTTCTTACCTGTCTAGCTGTCCATTCATGCAGACCATGGTTAAATAAACCATTAAATTTTGTGAATATCATCTTTCTGTCCCATTTTTTTCCATCTTGCAGAAATGTATGTGAAGGTTATGTCCTTAGATTCTACTACAGCTCTCTCACAAGTCATATCCTAATTACAGATTGGCATTTTTTTCTGCAAAGGATACTGATGAAACAGGTCTTAAATCTCAGACATAAGAAAATTTTCTCTACCAGAAAGAAGGAGGAGTACTTTTTTTGCCTCTCCTTTTTTCCTTTTAAGAAAAAGAAAGAACACTATTTCAAAATGGTAAATAGATTAGGAAGTATCAGCTTCCCACCTGCAAACCAGAAGCCAAAAATCACAGAAGTGGAGAAGACATGTCTTTAGAGTTTAATGAAGTAACATATGAGTTCTAGGAGCCACCTAGATGTTACATCTGTCATAGAAAACTGCACTATATAATTTCTCCCAAACTACTTTCAAACTAATTCTTAATACGAACCTCTTTTCAAATAAATCTGTTTTGTGAGCTATGAAGATTTCTTGCAGCTTAGGAACAGCCAATAATACATCAATGTAATAACCCGTTAGGTAGTAACAAGACACCACGGATATACAGGCTTACATGTAAATTCAAAACAGCTAGTTTCTGAAGAAAACGTGGGTACTTTTTCTGAACCAACAAAGTACACAAGGAGACGTTCAGACTAAAGCATTGTCAAACATCACATGCTTCACCCGCTCTGGGATAATGTTCAGTAGCTGGCAGGATCAGGGAAACTATCTTTCCAAACAGCAGCAGACAAGCTGGATATTAAAAGGACTACAAGGATATTGTGAACCTGCTAGGAAATTAAAAGAAACTAAGAAAGAAGAAAATGTGCAATATTACCAAGTGTGAAAACATGAGAAGTTTGAGCTATTTAGATACTGCAAAGCGATGAAAAGATACCAGGTATAAATGATAAATTACCACTTGCAATGTCTAAGCTGAAGTCACTGGACAACTCGCCATGGTAATAATGATAAAGGTAGTAAGTAAGACAAACTCAAAGACCTGTAAACAGAGTCACCTGATCCACTACTTTAAGAGAAAAGAGGTCAAATCTTTTGCAATCATTTAGAACATGAATAATACAGACATGGAAAACAAATGCAGGAAAAAAATAGAGCACATTGCACCAACAGCCAAACTAGGTTTGATTAAGCTGAAGCTGGAAGTCATGTTAGTATGATTATACCACTTTCAGGATTTAAGCTACTATTCCTGCATATCACTGTACTATGTTGTGTGCATGAATTCATTCAACTACTACTAAGTGAAGGTTTTGAACCACCTGCTTTCTCAAACTTAAACAAAGTCAAGGCCCACATATTCAAGTATCTGTCTGAAATACTCTGCACTGAAGTCAATGACTAACTGAAGTCTAATCTCTTTCTTAACATAATACATTTCCAGGCAAAAAGCTAAGTAAAATTCGTAAGACACCAAGAACTACACTAATAATACATGAAAACATATTTCTGAACGCAGTTTATATTCACATAAATACATACCGCAGTTCAGCAGCCTTTTTTTTCAGTAGAACATTTTCTTCAATTTGAACTTGACAAAATTCCAGAAAAGTTCTTGATTTTGATCCTGTGATTCTTTCAGTTGTGGGTAAAGCATGATAGTTTAAGATTTCACCATCAAGAAACTGTAAACTAGGGAGGACCTTACACAAGGAAGGCCTGAGAAAAGAAAAAGTCATAATTAGCTTTATGAAAAAATCCTAATGCTAAAACTCCCATTTTATTCATATAACAAAAGAGAATATGATAATAGTTTTTGTATATTAAAAGTATGTTTTGTATATTAAAAGTATTTGTATATATTTTCCCTTACTTCATGTGTTAATATATTAACTAAAACTTTATTCTTAATAAACCACAGAACTTAGCAAGATTCTTAATATTTTGTTGGTATGAAGACAGCTGCTGAAATACTGACCCCAGGGAGGTCAATGGCAACATTCTCAATTCATTAGAGCTAGCGTTTTACCTACTTAAACAATAACAGGAAAACTTTACACACTTGTGCATAGGCACCTGTAATGCATTTGATTTGAGGCAACACAGCAAACTAAGTCATAGGATTAAGATACAGCACTGATTTTGCTGACACATTGAAAGGTTTAGATTTAAAAACTGCACAGAATACTAAACATTGTAAGTCTTACTCCCTTTACAATTTGCATATACCACATAAAGCAATATGATATTCAGTTTGACTGACAGGAAAAAAATCCACTTTTGAAATACTGAATCTGGGTCAGTGAAAGGGATGACAGTAGAGATGACATATCCTTGCTATGAAAAGGACAGTTGGGGCAACTGATGTAGGAAAAAATATGTGTGAGAAACTTATCTACCGATTTTAAAAAAATGGTATCATCAATGCTCTCTCTTTTAGGTTACTGTGAAATATAAACTAGTACTGCAACCTTGTTTCACATATTTCTTATACCAGACCAAATCTGCTGAAAGTTTCAAGACTGCAAAATTATTCAAATCAATACATCAACATTCAATATTTTCATTAAGTTAGTTTTAAGTAACACTTAGGAACTCTTGAAAGAATACTTATTGTAGGCTGTAAGTCCCCTTATTATTCAAAAAGATAATACTGTTTTCAAAATTTTAGAACTCCCTGGCTATTCTCTGTGAAGGTAAAGGACTATTACTCAAGCTCAGACAATACACACCAAGTTTAAAATCAGAGAAAGTTTCTATGACTGAGTTAGAATATCCCAAAATATAGCTCAACAGAATAGAATATTAGGTTTTTGCAAATATAAAACTTTCCTTCTCTACTGCCCATTAATGTAAGAGTAACACTGTCTGAAATACATTTGGAATAAAACAATGGGTTTAGATAAACAATCCCTGAACACATAGACAGGAATTACCAAAGCTGATGCTGAATAGTGATACAACAAAAAAGTGCCATATCAAAGTTGATTGATGCTGGAAGTATTGTGTCTTAGAGCTATGGGATCTCAATACTAGTTTTTCCAGCTGGGTTTCTCCTGGTGAAGGGCTGAGTCAATATTTCATTTAGTGAAAACTTCCTGGTGAATATTCTGTCACTTAAGAGGCTCTATTAATCATTACAGCATTGAAACACAGTCCCCTAGGAGTGCTCAGACTGATCCCAGGGTTTAATTTTTAAAAAGCAATTTCTTACTACTTCACTTTTGTTGGTGTTATCGCTGGCTGGACATGAAAGTACAAAACCGATTGGGAAATTTTACAACTAATTCCTTTGTTGGTATCAAGGGGTTATGTAAAGTTCACTGGAACATATTGCCTGAAGTTATGGTCAATGCTGTATTCAGCAAATCCATATTTTATAGTATCCCATACTTTAAATCCTTTAGACAAATGAATCTCTTGTCTAATCATAAAAGCTCTATTGGGTCAAGCAATCTAAAGTGTCAGTTCTTATAGTTAAATTGGAATTCAGAAAGCTTTTCCCCTCCAGGTTACAAGTGAAATAACAGTTAGTTCTGTAAAATAGTGGGAATTAAAACAATGCAAATGGGAATTTAAAATGTTGTCACAGTCACTGAATTTTATTCACAGAATTACCTGTGGGAACCATGGGAGTGCAGATAAGTCTGTTCATTAAAAAACAAAACAACTAAGAATATATTTGTACAGCTATCTTTTAAACTACTCAAACATTTCCAACTAAAAGTTTCAAACAGTTTTTTTTTCCACTGGAATACTAATCAGAAATTTGTAAAAAGATCTTCTAATGGAAGATATATATGTAAGGGTGGTTTTGGTTTTGTTTCTTCTCTTAATACGACACATACTCCAAAACACACATACCCCAAACTTTGCTGCTGTTATACTACGCAATCTAATACAGCAAATGTGAACACAATTTATCTAAACACATTCTTGTGTAACACTGCAGTGTAAAACCTCACCTTTAACTGACTTGAAATTATACAAGGAACCATTTTGGTCATTCTTCAAAATTGCTAAGCTTAAAAAAAAATAAATCATATTCTTCTAATAAAAAAATCTCAGTCAGCTGTTTTAATTACACCCAAAACGAAAGTCCAACTGTTGTGTCTCATCTCATTTCCTTAGACATTGTATTATGTCAACACTTTCCTAGGTAAATACTTGATTTGCTTAGCTGAAAGAATTGGTAATGATTTAAATTCTTACTGATTAAATGCTTCTTTGTACATTTAATGGAATTATAGTAAGAGTTCACTAAAAGACACTATACCATTTCAACACATGTATTCTGGAACACCACCTAAAAATCTAAAATTGCATTTCCAACTTGTCATTCTGCTCTTGAAGGTCTGCAGACTAGAAAGTATTAATTGTAAGGAAGATGAAAGAACACTTCACATTAAATTAACAGCACTACTGTACTTTTGCTGAGTAATTCTCTCAGACAGCTTTAAGTCTTGATGGCATTGGCCCACGTATGGGGTTTCAGACCACAGAATTCTCAAGAAACTGAGAGACTTCTACTAAAATACAAAAAAATACACAAAAAACCTATCCACATACAATTTTATTCATATGGCTTACAAATACAATCCTGTCACAACTACTCATTTCAGGGATTCTGGTGACTGCATCTCATTTCATATGTCAAGATTCCTTTCTACCCTATCCAGTTTTTATATATACACATATAAGAGTCTCTAGGATCAGCTCTTTAATTTTTTTTCAGATCATTATTTCGGTATTATACATCACTGGAGGGCAAAGAACAGCATTATTTTTACATCTGTGCTCTTTCATAATCATAAGAGCTATTAATTTTTGGTGTAAAGATAAGGAATTCTCAGAACAAGAAAAAAGTCTAAGCTTCAACTACTAAGGAAAAATCAACTGTTCATTCCAACTTTTTCTTCTAAATTTTTTTCCTTGAAAGATGCTAAGCCAAGGATTCCTTGAAACATTTATTATAGACACCACCCTTTCTCTAGCTATGTGCAGTGTGAACCTGTCACAGCAGCAAGACCGATAAGGAGTGAATGGATGAAATGATGCAAAGGAGTAAATAAGGAAAAAAAAAAAAAAGACAGCAAAGCAGAAAGAGAAATATTCTAAGAAGCTGTGTGATAGACAGTCAGAAACTGGTAGTTCTGAGAAGGGCAAGTAAGCAGTGTAAGAACATTAATAACCAGAGAAAAAAATAAAGGTTTTAAACTGCAGATGAAATAGAAGGAGAAAAAGGTTGAGTGGATGGTTATGTCTTTATGCAAAGTTTTAATGAAATGTAAAATAGGGTAATAAAGGTCATACAAAACCTCAGTCAGAAAGTTAAACTTGTCAGTAAAGAGGAACAACCAGAATTCATGCTGAAAAAGAAGACACTGTGATCAGTGGACAAAGAAGCAATTACAAATAAACAGCACAAAGAAGGCCTATATCATCTTTATATTTCCTGCATTTGCCTAAATAAATTGTCATAAAGAAAAATACTCATTTAGGATAACAGTTAAACAGCATAGAGAGACACCACTGTCAAGTTTTAGCACACAGTGCCTCTTATTAAGGTTCCAAGTACTAGGTCAAACATCAAGATTTCTGTTTAAACAAAACTAGAACTGGAATTCTTAGAAAATAAAGATCACAGAATTGAATTTTGTTATTTTCCTATAATTGTCTTCCAATTTGTGGTAGTGTTCTTACTTACCTCATTTCTACTGTTTAACTAACATATGTACACCAAGTTTTTGGCTGATTTTGATTGATAAGTAAGATGTATATACACCTATAGTTTTTGGCTGATTTTGATTTTTTGAATTAGCAAATTAATTTATTTTCTTACCTCCAATTCCTTTCTTGGAGAAAAGGATTTCCACTGAGTGACAACTCCCTTAGTTTATGACAGTCACTTAACCATGTAATGACACCTTTAAGGTCTGTATTGTGGTAGGAAAGAAAATAAAATATAAATCTGAATGCAGAACCATATTATTTCTCATAAAATCTTACATAAAAGTGAAATGTACCAAAATCATGAAGTACTACAAGCAATTCTGCTACCCACACAGTATAGTTGTAATTAATATCTGTAACATCCATGTTTGGAAAATATTTATATGTTCTCTGTATAAATGTCTCATAAATAAATGGGAACAAATCAAATTCAAATAAGTTTATAGTTTAATTAAGAAGTTCTTGTTTGGATAGGGTTTTGTGGTTTTTTATACAACTCACCTGACAAGCAGTTATTTTTGATATCCAGCTTTTCCAAAGATACAAATGAATTTAGAGGCACGAGCTCAGTTAATCTAAGAACAAAACAGAAAAGGGTTTTTTTTCAATTAGATAAAACAGAAGTTTGATAACAGAAAGGCACCAGAATCTTTTATAGTTATGACAATTTACTCATGTAAATAAGAAAATACCAATTTAGCTATCCAAGGTGCTAGAACTAATTACTGAAATTTTAACTTGAAGGCATTTCTTAGTCTTCTCAGTAGCTCAGTTTTTAATATTTACTCATTAATGTTTTGTTTTATGTGGTAAATATTTCATTCTGTTTCTTGCCTATAGTGCAGAGGATCTGAAGTCTTGTAAAATTTACACAACTCAATTGGCTTTCCTTTAGCCACCATAACTAGAACGAAACTAGCAGAAGGCCCTGACTCTGGAGAAGAAAGAAAATCTGCTTTTCTTCTTTCCTCTTCCTTCATTTCTCATTGCTCAAACTTCTTTTCAGTTTGTTTCTCTTCTCCACTCAGCACATTACTTCCTAGATCCTAAAACTAACATAATCATTGTCACAGTTCTATTTCTGAACAGGTTAAGGCTGCACTGTCCTGTAATATATTTTCAGTGCTTCCTCTGCCTTTCTACTTCTGTAAGACAGTGTCAAATAGGTGCCTATTATACAGACACTTATGGAATTACTGTTCTCTACATATCAGAGCTTTTCTTGTGCAATAACGCAGCAAAGCAGTAGTAAAGTCATGACAAAATTCTTATCTGTAGTACTGAAGAGTAAATGTAAAGAAACTGAGCTGACATTCATCTGTACAAAGGATTTTGGACTGTAAGATGTGTATAATGACTACTATTAAAACATTAGCGTCCAGTGTTATTCAAGTTTCTTTACTTACAAACTTGCATTGGTGCAACTAAGAATGAATGTTGAATGGTTCGATCAGCTGCCAGGCTATTTCCAAATATTACCTTTCAGATTAAAAAGTTTATTTTGAAGACTTTAAGTCTTCCACTTAAACTAGAATGTTTATGTATAAGCATATACTAAATCAACTATCTTTTTAAAAAAAAATACACATTTAGGTAACTTGTTTCATCCGTCTAAGGACAAGGCCTAAGCATAATGAGAGAATGGCAACACCAATGGCAATGTGTGTGGTCACTTTGTGACTGCTAACTTTCATGGAAAGCAGTATTTTAGTGCTTTTGAAAGCTATAAATCAGAATTCTTATAGTTAGAAAGAGGATCATGCAAAAAAAGGAAACCTACTCACTCCACAAACTTACAACTGGTCAGAGCCAAAAATGCTTATTTGTTGCTATGTGAATGTGTTGTGTTTCCAGCATAGGCATTACAACTGAAATACAGAGCTGGATTTAACTCTGGTACAAAAATTCTGGACCAAATGTTGGTTGTAGATTCTTTAATCTTACTGAAAATTTGACCATATGCAAAACAGAAAAAAAAAATCATTTCCACGTTCAGTTGACAAGTATTTCTATATGACAACATAATTTTTTAATAGTGAATTCAGAGAAACAGATATAAAGCCGACTGAGTATGTGTCACTGTACTTCCATTTCTTTCTCAAACCATACTGTAAAGTTGTCCTGGTTCTAGTCCTATTTAGTTCTATTACCTCCCTGCCAGATTTCTATGGAATCAAATATGAAAAAGTATTAACTCTAAAAAGCATTAAGCCTTATATGTAGCACAGTACTACAAATATCAGCATTTTAGGTTCTCATGACCAGTCAATAGTATATAAGTATATTTAATATTTGTAACAAATATCATCATAGATATTAGTGGCTAACAGTATGGCTGTGAAGACTGAAAATCCATGATTCAGATTATAGATTCACATATTCAGAAATATCCAGGAAAATAAACATTGTACTTTGCACAAGGGTCAAAAGATAATGCAGTATTTTTTTATTTATAATGACAAAGTTCTCTGGATCTTTATCAGTCTATGCTGTGGTGAATTAGAAATTGTCTACTGCACTACCCTTGCCTGCCGTTGGCATTACGAGAGTTAAAACGTTTCCCCGTCATTCTATAGCTTTCCCTTTACTGACATTCTTTGTTAATTTTTTTCCTAAGAAAATTCAAACCAGAAAGACAAAGGACATTACTGAAAACTTAATACTACTTGACCTTGTCACATTAGCCCTGGGCATAAGAGAGATATAAATTACAAAGAAGACACAAAAGTAAAAGATATTCACAAAAAAGCAAGCTATAGCTTCCTCTTTCTGCTCCCATTTAAGGCTGTAGCAGGACAGGACACAGATAACCACAGAAACTCTGTGTCAGAAAACAAGATTTAAGAGACTAGAATAGTTGCAAGTATGCATCAGAGAAAATAAAGATTGCTTTTCTGAACATGAATAGCAGTTACTGCTTGGGATGGTCCAAATCCTGCTGTGCATCTGCCTTTCCCCAGAAAAATGATCATTGATGTTAACAAGAGGTTAGCAGGAAGGAAGGCAAAATAATTAAAAATAAACTTATATCAATCTAGATCTTTAAGTAAAGCCCATATTTCTTATTCATTCTTTAAAAATAAAAATATTTTAATTTGCAATATTCATCATATTTCTAAGTAGTAATCAAATATAATGTAGGAAATCTGCCAGTTAGCCACTTGTTTCTTGAATACTCCAGTAGACAGTACTTCTACTATCTTGCCCATGATGCCACATACTCAGAGATAAACTTATCACCAGCAAAGATTTACTGAAAGTGATCAAAAAAATATAGACTGGTAAGGATAGGATGGGGAAAAACACTATACATAAGTATAGCTTTTTCATGACTGACTTATTTCAACATCCAATGACATTTAAAATTATTATGACGACTCTGGAAAAGTGGTCAAATTCTCAAAATGTGATGGCTTGCAATGACAGTGAATTCAATTCTTACATCTGAGAAATTAGGTTAAAAATATAGATACCATATATATTCAAGTACGGAGCACAATACGTACTAAAAAAGCATCGAGCTGACTTTTTAGCATTTCTATTATAAGCCTTTTAGGAATAGTATGCATCTAGTTGCAAAAACATGGGAGCAACATGTTCACAAAGAATTTGATTCTGGCCAAACCAGTTTCCTAAAAAAAAAGGAATTTTTGCAGATGACTGCATTTTTTTAAATATTAAATTTTTATCTATCACACTTAGGTTATCTTAATGAAAAACAAGAGATAGCAAAAAAAGAACTTTGCCATATTAATGCCATATTAAAACAGAAATTTTAAGAGGGATAGATTTGTCTATTTTGAAGTTGGGGGGGGGGGGGGGAAGTGACGGCTACCTGAACAGCAGATTGATTTAGTGTCTCACTGTACAACTTTTAAATGAAAAAGACATTATCAAGTAAGCTACATAATTAAGTGGGATTACATGTAAATATACATACCACATGAACTCTTAACACATATTAAATATGTATTAATTTTAGTCCCAGGGGCAAGGTTTTTCATTCCTACACCTAAATCTTTATCCACAACAGAAAAAAAAGAAAAATGTGCCTTTTTTAAACTAACTTAGCAATTGCGTTCTCCAGCTGCTATAAAATAGAGCACAGATCTTCACAGTCCCAATTCTGCAGTAGCCCAGTCAAGAAGATATCCGTCATTGGCTTTGGTCAATTGCACATTGAGCAAGTATATGCTTTGTATGTGAAAGCCACAATAAAACACTTAATAAAAGCAGTAGTGGTGAAATAGCTGCCATTTTTATATATGAAGGAGTTAATCACTACCTGTTATATTATAATTCCTTGTTGCTAGATTGTAGGTTTAAAAAAATTAAGTTTTGGAGTTTTATCTTTGGCAATTTCTGGTTTATGATACAGACAAACCACCTCAGGAATAAAAAATCCTGTAAATTAGTGTAAGAATTTTCTTTTCACAGTACTTCACTTTTAGAAAGAATACAGATTCACAGCATTGCCATTATATGGGCTTCCTGCAATCAGTAAAAAGGAAATGGCACTCAGTGCACCCTTGAAAAAAATTCACAAAATTGCACTAGCTGTAGGATAAAAGTAAAGAAACAGCTTTTCTTTCAACAGCTTACTCCATTACATTCACTGTTTCTTTAGAACATCGAGTTACTTATGCTATAGCATACACATATGGAGCTGCTTATAAGTGTACATAAAGTGAGTGTAACAGAGCAGGCTACTGAAATGCCAGGAATTTTGAGGCTTTTAATATGCATTTAAGGCTATCTTGTCCTGTTTGCCACAAAGATTTGAGATAAGCTACAGATACATCAAGGAAAGAAAGGGAATTGTCTGGGGAGGAGATGTGTTTATTTTCAGCACGTCAAGTTTGCTGATGCAAAAATATGTGCTTTCTCCCAGTCCAGCAGAAGAAACTCAGTGGACCAAACACTGCATCTCAGCTTGGCCACTGGAAAACCAGAATAAGCACTACAATGGACATTAAAAACTGTAAGATCATGGGATAGGTGAGTGACGTAAGGTACAATGACAAGGCCAGTCCAGTACAACCTAGATCCAGAGGCTGCATTCAAGCTATGCCTGAGACCATGCTCCTAAGTTTGTTCTCTCCCTAGCAGGCACATGAGGTCTTCAAGCAGTTTTGCAAACTTTTTATTACACACAGCATAGTTAACCTTAATGTTAACAAAAAACAAACCAGAGGAAGAAGAGGAAACTACAAGAAGATAGAGCCACATTACTGCGTGTTCCACAAAAAGCTGAACAGGACAAGAAAAAAAAAAAAGAAAAAAGCAAAGAACATGAATTAAATCAATACTTATGATTCAGAATCTAACACTTAACAAAAAATGCTCTTGCTAATCACAGGCAGGAAGCACTTTCTCCAAACTCCAGAAAAATTAATAAAAGAACAAAAAAAAACCCTAAAAGCCCAGCAACTTGAAGATTCGATTCTGTAAATATAGCTAGGTGTTACACTTATGTCTAAGAGTTTACATGCATACTACCTCATTAGAGATGATACGAAAACAATCTGAAAAGTTATATAAAAATATAGTTGTATATGATTAAACAATAATCTTTTTCCATGAAGAACATTCCTTATAATAACAGGACTCAGTCTTACAGATCTTTTCTCCCACAGGCTCCCAGCTACAGTTGACTCTGCTGAACTAAAAGTCATATAGGATGGGATTCATCTGTTTAAATGTTGACACCTACATATGAGCTGGTCATTTTGACTGTTAGTAGTCAATGAGGATGATCAGGCACTTGTAGGGTATGATTAGTCTCAAAGGAAATGGCTAAAAATGGCAGATGAATCACACTCTAAAAGCATCTCCTCTTCAGTAACAGGAGAGTGAAGTGACCAGTTCAGAGTGTGTATTCTGTATATTGTGTCCAACAGAGCATATTCTATTTGTTTAGGTGAGATCAATCTTGTTCAGAGCAAAATGATCACAGTATAGAAAAATAATTAATTTATACTAATTTAAAATTCATTTTAGTACTAACACATTGTAAATCATAATATTTTTTCCTTATTTTTTTAGCAGAACTTAAATTGAGAAAAATGGGGTGGGGAAATAAAAATTTTGACTCCTGAATATCTGGTTATTCTAACTCTACAGATGTACAGATTAGCTTAGAAAATGAACAGAAAGCTAATTACAGAGTACTTGAGTGAATGATCTAGTTTTATATTGCTTGTCTGGATCCTTCTTCATTTTATACCTTTCAAACTGAACCATATGAGTGAAAAATTAAAGCAAATATGCTTGTTTTGGAGAGTATTAACATATGTATGTAAAAGAAAAACCAACATTCTCATTTGCCCTTTTTAACTCTAGTAGTTGCACTTAATATAGTCTTCAAAGTCTGTTTTGAATAAGCTAGCTGTGAAATATGAAGTTTGACAGACATACTTTAGCAACAATTGCTAAAGAAAGAAAAAAAAAGAAACACCATGGTTTTAATAATGCCACAATGCTCAAAAATTATTTGCATATATATACATAACTTCTAATAGAAAAAAATTACTTTTCATAGTTAATGCTGTTTCAAATTTTCTTAGCTAAAGGTAGTCAATGTCATTACTTGTCAACCACATATTTTCAAAGAATATCTGGAAAAGACAGTGATATTTTAACCATACTGAGAATTATACTTTTCAGATAAGTGTTATATTAGTAAATTCCTCCGTATCAGTTTTGTAAGTGGAAGAACGTTTCTTGCTTACCTATTTTGAGACAGCAAAAGAATCTGCAATAGAGGCAACCAATATAAAGAAAGCATTCTCATAGCAGAAATGCTATTGTCATCCAAGTATAGTTCTCTTAGGAGAACATGATTTTCCAGTCTTGGAAGCTAAATAGAAAAGAGTTGGTTATTTAAAATTAATATAAATTAGAGAAACAAGAATGGAATGCTTACCAGATGCTTTTTATAAATCATTACTAAATACAAGCAAACCCCACATTTTGGATATATGTATCATTTCCTTATTGTGTATGTACCAGTTGTCATACATAATTTCTACATATCAGGTGGTAAGTATTTTTTACCGTCTTCTATCTAGTCTGAATAGTCAATGTAAATTTAACAACAACAACAACAACAACAACAAAAAAGCCCAAGAGCCACAGTCTTACTATTTTATTCATGCAGTTATTTGCTGCGTATTGACAATGGTTTTCCTCTCTTGGATGCGTAAGAGAATCATTGTCAGTAAATATGACTAAGTGTACAGTTAGCAAACTACTCTGCTCCTTTAAATGCTGCAGCAAAAACCAACTTTTGGAGGATCAGCATACATAAAATTAGTCTGAACTATTACTTATACGTAACAATAATAATATTTTGTTACATTTTAAACAAAAAATCTGCATCATATAACACAAACTGAAGACTAGATGCTATGAACAAAGGAGATAAATATAATTACTGAGAGGCCAATTTTAAAAGGACTTAGGAGCAAGAAAATATATAACTGCTAGCCATTTGTATCTTTGAAAAATCTCCCTCTAACAGGGGAAAAAAAGCCTACCTAAGATATAGAACATCCCACAGCAAACAAAGAGCACATGATCAGCATTGTGAAATACATGACTGTTAAGAAAGATGTATGCACAACAGCTACTGAATTCAAAGCTTTTACCTCCTGGAGGTTATTGCCTTGCAACTTCAGAATTTGAAGTAGGCCGCAATTCTCAATGCCTTCAACTTGTGTGAGATGATTAAAAGAGCAGTCTAGGTGAATGAGAGTAGGTGCCTCACAAAGACCTTTTGTGCTGATTAACAGATTGTGGTCCACAATTAATTGCTGAAGATTTTTCAATGACTCCAGACCACCTGAAAATTAAAGACTTTAGCTAAATTAAGCCATAATGAAATAAAAGTCTGTTGGTTTTCAAGTACTAAGAAAACTCTGGACTTTCAATATATTTATATTATCTACAGTAACAATTAATATTAGTCCTGTATAAGGTTTAAAAAGAATTACTGTATTTTGACCCTATCAACTATAGAATGCATACAGTTCACAAAGTTCTGATCCTGTTAACCAAGCAACAGTAACAGTTCATAACCCCTTTAGCATTTCTGTTGGAGCAGAACATTCTTTTAGTGATAAACTATACTTACTATGCTTCAAGCACTTTCTAACTGCTACTCAGAACCTATGGGCTCTGTGAAATGCTAACAACCCTCTTAAAATCAGCCCTCAGAATTGAAACAGTATTTATGTTTAAAAGTTAATTTTCATTATTTCATTTTTAAAAGTTTTTTTTTTTTTAAGTTATCAGCAAGGTGAGAACAAATTCTGTTAAAACTTAGACCAGCACCACCTCTATTATTTAAGAGCATCTTGTTTACGGAATTATGTCACAAAATATTTTTAATGAAGAAATTTATGAAGAAAATTTAGTGCCTTTAAGTATAAAGCTATACTTCTATAGCCATTAGACTCTCAACAAACTTACTCCTGCCAGCTAGTGTAAGAGCAAGAATGTGTGCCATCTCTAGCCCAAAAAGATGCAATGGAAAAGTTTCCTGTCAGCATCTGTTTCTTTCACAGAATTTTTCCCAAATCATCCTCTTACAACAGCAAAAATCACTCTGTCTTTCCACGGTCTTACACATGCTAGATATTCTGCAATGGCACTGACGCATCTGACTTGCTACAGGTCCAAGCAGTTTTTCTGTACCTCTGTAGTAAAACTCCTTTGAAGGGACATCCTTTACAAAACATATCTAAAATAAGGAATTTCTGAATTTACTTTTCTTTCATGTGTTCTTCACATGGTTTTACTTTGTCTCATCTTTAGCTCACCCAAAACTTCCCAAGTTCCCAAAAGGAAGTTGGGTGAGCTTTACAGAGGCGAATGTCTTTGTGATTGTCCTCCGAGAATAAACTGAATTATGAGACCAGAGGCCAGTTTGCACCATAGATTATTGAGAATACAGAGCAGAATTTGAAAAAGAAAATGAACGATAAGGAGAAAACAGAAGTAAAAAATTAAATGTCAAAACTAGTAGCACATTTTAAAAAAAACACCAATCAAATATAGGCCTTTGAATCATAGTAATTTGAAAAAGGAAAGCACCTAGTGGAAATAACACAATCGCCTGATATTGAAGAGATATCATCCTAAATCTAAAACAAATGTCCCACACTGTAACTTCAAAACTGTGCTTTAGGAAATAAATATACAAACCTTTAATTATTCTGAAAGAATTTCAAACATGCCCATGGATATTATCCTGACTGCAAGATCCTGGTCTATATTTTCTTTTATGCTTGGATAAAATAAAAAAGGAACCAGCACCATCTAGCGGTCTCAAAAAAATTAGTTTCAGACTGTTAAAATTAACAGCTCCCAAGACTTCCTCACAAGAGCAGTCCTTAAATCTCCACTTTTAAGTTATCAGCATAGCAGTACTGGAAACTTTTAAAGCACTGAATTAGTCTGGAGTGGGACAGAGAGGAGAGACTGCACACACAGTAAGAAAAGGCAAGGAATTAATACAGGATCTGGACATTTCCTATTCTACATGCTACACAAAGCACCTTTTTTACATCTCCTTCTCCTCATCTGTCTTGTTTAATTAGATCAAATGTCATTCGGAACAGACATGCCAAGGCTACATACAATGGGGTCACAATCTATTCTGGAACTATCAAATGCAGTCCAACAGAAACATACACAAGAAAGTATAATCTAATACAAACAGATGGTATTTTAATGTTTCTTCTGCACACATGCAAAATTAAAAATAAGCACGAAAGTCTTCTGCACATTTCCAGAAGATACTGTCTGTTTTACATATGATGCAACCAACAGTAGCTATAGCAGTACATGGGAAAACGCATTCTGTTGAAAAACATATGGTTTCAGCAAGGTTTGCGGAGAACCTTTATGTAAGTAGCTCTTAGCAGTTTGCAAAGTGCAGCTGGGGTCTGTTAGCTAGGGACTCTATCTCACCTATCAATGCAGTCCTGAAGTAAGTTCTATGTGTGACAAAGATGAATGATAAGAGAGGAGTGAAAGCTGACAGTAAACATGAAGATGAAAAAACACATACAAAAAAACCCGCTAAACGGAAAGGTGTCTGACAAAAAAAAAACACCTCTACATGCTTTCTTAAAAAGAGTAGGTCCAAAGGAGCATTTACAATTATCCATGGTTATGCATTGCTATTCGTAGCACTGCCAGGATTTCAGCCAAGATACTATGGCAATACAGACACGCTACAAAAGAGTATTCCCTGAAATCTTTAAGTAAAGCATTCATCTTCCAAGGACAAACATATGCACTGAACTTCAGCGTATTACTGACACAATTAATTAATTTGTGATCATGCATTCTTAAGTGGAAAAGCATAATTGAGACATATTTCTCATACTTTTACTGTTATTTTTAAGGGTTTTCTGGCAATTCCAATTTTTCCCCTACTGATGCTATATTTCAATGGAAGGAGAAAAAAAGAAAAAAGAAATCACAGTGTGCTTGAAGTTTCCTACAATAAGTTATTAAAACAGAAGTATTATAAACATAAATAAGCCTTACTTCTTAGCAAAAAGCCCACAGACTTTGTTAAAGCTGAATGAACAGACAACATTGCACAGCACTGCAGCTTCCAAAATTGCTAAGGGACATCCTGCAAGATTTACGGATGGGAGGGATACATTAACTTCTTAAAACCCATAAATCTATTTTTGTGTATTCTATGCAACTACTTAAAACCAATATGTTATTGTATGAAATAAATCCTGTATTATGCATTTGTTTTAACCAGACATCCTCAAAGCAATTCTGGAGAGGAGAAAGACATTCCAAGCTGATTTTTGTGAACATTTATTTACCCACTCACACTGCACAAAAGAGAAGGTACAAGAGGATTTTACTCCACTTGCCCTGTACAAAGATACTACATTCCACACAGATGCCACATTCCTACATGTCATCCACTAACACTATGTCATTCATACAGCAATCTTGCAGACATTTTTATCAAATGAGATAAATCTGAATAAGAATCTTATCCAGCATTATTGGCCACAAGGATATAGATGAAGCTTCTTTAACCAGTTTATTTTATTGTTCCTCATTAGGGTACTGATATGCTTTTACAGTAAACATTGATATTCCAGCACCTCTGTTCCCAGGTATTATAAACTCTGTTCATGAATACTAACATCCCAAATTTGCACATATTAGCAAAAAATACTAGAAATATCAATGTTAAACCCTCTAAATCTACAGATTTTTTAAGCTTTCACATTTCTGTTTGCTATGCCCTTGTTATTTATCACAGAATTGCATTATCCATGTTCATACTGTTTCAGTCTCCTTTTTTTTTAACAGTGGAAACCATTTCTTTATATAAATGTCTTATGTGAATGTGTTTCATCTATCTGCTTAATAATTGTCCAGCAGGAAAATAAAGTATGTCCACATACTTTAAAGAAAATTAAAAGTCTAAATCAAGACAAATAAAATTAAAATACAAATCTTCTTATCTCCTTTCCATTCCCAGCTCTGCAGTCTTTCCAAGCAACATCTTTAGATTTAGCACAGACTAAGAATACAACCAGAAAATCACCTTTTCAGGTTTCATGTTTCAATTTATACAAAACTGCAGCACATGCAATTTTATTTCAATGGACAAATCTCTGAAGATTCACCTCTGTTAAGACTATAATACTGAAGTTATATAGTCACCTGTATTTTGGTGGCCTTTACAAATTTCACAGTATGTCATGCACCAAACCCCAAGTCCCTAGAGTATAGAGAGGCTGTTAAATCCAGTTCTGTTCTATCTGCTGTGCTGCTTTCTTGAAGGAAATTTGCTACTTTCAAGCCTTGAGAGCTCCCTTTCAAGTAATGATCTGGCAATTTACTACTACCTTTTCTCAACTGTTAATGTTGCTTTTGAGGGATCACTAATGGTCTTCCCTCCATACATCATTCTAAAAACAAAAAACTGGCTTCTCCACTTACATACAGCAAAGCTCTTGGTTATTTTCACTGCACTACACTTTCCTGACCTTTTGTCAGTACAAAATGCCCTGGATCCTGATTACATCTATGCCAAATCTACATAACACAAGACTCACAATGCAGTATTTTTGGCTTGCCAGAAGCTGACACACAGTATCTTCCCCCTTAGGCACTTTACAGTCCCAGCAGCAATTCAGGCAGAGAGGCAAACACTTGTTCACTACATGAAAAATTCCTGGCTGGCCAACAGAAAACATCTGTCTTCTGGCAGAAAGATTTCATGTATTGAGTGGTCTGGGTGCATGTAAATTCTAACTGGTTGACTGCATGCTAAAGGTACACCTGTTGCCTGCCAATTGTTGGACCTGACAAATACAACTGCCTTCGTAAGTATAATAGGGGTTGGCACACCTGCTGTGCCTAAACGATTTGCACGATTTTACCTTAGCCTCATTCTTTTTTCCAGCTTTGGGCCAATGAGCAGCAATGAAGAGCCAAAGTGGGAGGGAAATACAGAACAATAGTTTGGAGCCAGAATGGGCAGCATTTTAGTAGAAAGAGAGGCCATGGTCCAGTGTTAGCATGGTTCACAGACTCAGACAGACAATACAATTTCTATGTAACTACTTACTGTGTCAGTCAGGAACACACCGGAATTCTCTGCAATTGCGAGGTTAGGCTTTATGTTAATTTTGTTTCTGTAGATAAACTGAACTCAGGCTACTCACATATCCCAATTGAGTTAGTACAGGTAATATTAGGGGCCTTTCTAGAAAGATTTTTAGTTCTTTTTGGCTGACAATAGTTATATGACCTGGCAGATGGAATACATGGCAGCAGCTAAGCCATACTACAAATAAATGTGAAGTTGAGTATCTTTCAGAATGCAGGTCTGTTCTAAGTCTGCTTCCTCATTCTCCTTGGGCTTAGCAGCTGGCTGGCCCTGAATGCAAGGGAAGTAAAATTCTGAATATAAACAGCACAAATATTGTTATACAAATTAGAATAATTTTTCATTAATTTTCTTACCAATTCGAGTGATTCTATTGTAGGAAAGTTCAAGATTTTGGAGATTTGTGCAGCCATCTAAGCCACAAACTGATGAAAGATGGTTCTTATTCAGAATCAGAATACAGAGATTTTCTAGGTTTTCACAGTCAATCATCTGAATGTTGTTTTCCTGTAATAAAGGAAAATGAGAATATTAAATAGCATGTAAAGTGAAATAGCAGAATTAAGTGTAAAAATATGGTAGATTGTCATCATTGCTTTTTTTTATCCTAGACTTCTAGCTAGGAGTAAGGGCATCTCTTATGTTTTTCCATTAGGAAAATAAATTGATGAGTCACAGAAACTGCCTTTTGTGTCCTGCTGCGATAGAACAAAAATACATCTTGAACTTCATTCTGGCTCTGAAAATGTGCATAAGTTGAAACAAAAAGCATAAGGATAATTTAAGGACAGAGTGGTCTTTTCCATATACGTTTTCCTAGCTTCCCAAATCCTGGGAGACTGAACTAAGAACTGCATAGAAACCATCAAATTTACGAGACACTAATGAAGACAGCTATGACTTTGCTGGAATCCTATTTACTAGTAGTGAAAATCTGCATTTAGAGGTATTTTGGTCACAAATATTAAGACTGTTCTCAGCTAATATTCTTCCCCCAAGAGATCTTGCTCTTTTAACATCCCCCTCCCCAGGCCATTTTAATAATGCTTCCTTGGATTTTTATTTCACTATTTGCTGCCCTTGCTGTTTTCTTCTGGTTTTCACCTGCAGATGCTCAAACAAACAAAATTTAAATTCCCTGCCTTTGTAACACAGTGATTAAGCCAAAGAGCCTAATTCCTATTCCAGAATTAACATGCTGACTAAATTTACGTGCTACCTTCAGCTGCAGGCAGAGATGTGTAGAGGTTTCCTTTGGAAGCCGTAACACTGATTCCTGCCCTTGGACAGCCCCCTCAGTTGCACCAGTAAGTTAAAGCAAAGAACTGATATAGCTTAAATCTTAGCTTTTGTATCAACAGAAATGAGGGGCAATATCAAGCAGAAATGAATGCCCGACAGAAACAGAGGCAGCTGCTTTAGCTATGTGAGAAATACCCATGAAACAATATTGGACTGTTTCAGCTGTCACAAAAGAGGCTGTTTCTTCATTAAGGTTAGCCACATTAGCTGGCACAGCAAAAGTATAAAGTATTATTATTAACAATATATATAATTATTAAGTTATTAATAAAGCATACTTAAAAGTATATCTAAGAGTCATCTCCTTAACTAAATTATCCTCACATATCCCAGTGAGGCAATCCTGTATATTATTTAAAGTCTAACATTTTAAAATAAAAAAACCACAAAACCCAAACTGTTCTGTAAGAGACAGTATTTGATCCAAAAAAAATTATATATAAATACCAATCTTAGTAAGACTGGCAACTTAGATATTACGACCTTATACTAATACTTTGCTCTTGTATTTCGAGGTACCCAAAATTATCAAATCCCAGAAATTACATTCTAAATAGATAAGAAAACTAAGAAAAGGACACAGGTCTTTGAACCTGCCCTATTGCAAAGTTCTAATTATCAGACAGACAACACTCCTTTAACTATAGTTATTATCAGCTCTCTTCTCCACATTTAATTAAAAATACCAAAACCAACAAAAGCCCCATACTTTGGAAAGAACACCAGTTACTGGGCAAGCAGAAACATTCAAGATTTCTACGAATAATAATAACTTTCTTGTGAACTGGTGTTGTTAAAACACATGAAATAAAAAATGTGAACGGAGTTGTTTCATGTAAATCATGTTCTGGAACTAAGATGCATCACAGAGCAAAACATTTTCTTTAGTCATTAAACTTACAAGGCCATGTAAGACACTGCGCAGTAGCAAGTACCTAGACAGTATGCCTCTAGTGTAACTCACTATACTGTTCCTTGAGCATATATGCGATTAATTTTAACTAATGTTCAAGGTGTGTATGGCAAAGGACTCTTCCTTCTACCTATTCCTGCTTAAGCTGAGCACCTGCTATGGTGAACAGCACCTGCCCACTCACGAATCAGAAAGACTGAGGTAACGAAGATCTATCACTGTGCCATACTAACACTAATCCTAGACTGATACTATCATGCACTTTTCTTAGTACAGCTTGATTAATTTGCAGGATGTTGCTTTAGTACAATGGAAATTGTTATATGCAATGCAAATCTGCTGGTATAACTTTGTTCACATATGGGAGTATTTTGTTGATATTCCTATGCTCTTAAGGCACTAAAAGTTATATATTCAGGTGGACGCAACTGCATAACCACCTAAGCAGCAAAACTGGCAGTTCTCCCCAGGTTATAATAAAGAGTCAAATATGCTTAGTACCTCCACATCGATATACTTCAGGTCTTTGCAGTTACTTAGTCCTTCCAGTGCAACTAGTCCACAGCGCCTCAGAGTCAAAACTTGAAGATTTGAACACTCGGATAACGTTGAGAGGCTACAAGCTGGCAAGTCTTCGAGTGTAAGTGTTGTGACCTACATGCATTTATTGATAAATAAAATCAATTGTTTGTATATTGAACATTCATTGTACAATGTCACATTATGGTTATTTTCTTTAAAAAGCAAGAGAGACCAAAACTACATTATACTAACACTTTAGAAAATGCAAGCAACTAATGTTAATCCTTTCATATAGAAAACGATGGCAATGATGGGTTTGCTCTGTTAAATGGGAGACATTATTATGAAAACAGTCTGTTTGATTTTAACATCCACCGTAAAATAAATAAAACCGATGCTTTGCTAATGACATTGAATTTGAAGGGATGGAAGATAAACACTAAGCAAAGCAATTAATAGTGTGAATTGTTTCCCATCACACTATCATAAAGAATGAGTAAGTGCACAAGAACAGACAAAAATAATTCAGACTAAAAAGTGTATGTAGTCAAGTATGTCATATCAGAGAGGATACCAAAACAAGAGCACAGAGCAAGCATACAGTGATAAGTTAGGAAGTGGTAAGAAAAGCAAGTCCTGGGAACCAAGAGATGTTCTTTATGGCAAAACACCATCTATAAGCTGATCAGCAATGTCTTGCTTCTGGAAGAGACTAGTCTTCTCAAAACTCTGAAGGGGCTAGATGAGCAGGAGCTGAAACATGCACCCTCATACAAAGGCAAAACCATATTAATTTAGCAGAAAATAGAAGCTAGAAGCTCCTGCCTTTTACAGGCTTAAGATACTGTCAATTATCTGAAGACTAATACCACACCAGTCTGCTCCACAATGCTCACGGGAATTCAAAAGTCATTCTCATTGCCCTTATTCTGAACTTGTGCAGAGGAACTCTCACTGAGATCTATAACCTGCTAAACAATAATCTCCTCCTCTTCCAAAACAGCATTCTGCCGACATACCAAATAAAAAAAAAAAAAAAAAAAAAGCACGATGGTATGGCTTCCCATTTCATTCTAAATCTTCTGTATAGTTACCTGCTGCAGAGTACTCCAAGGGCCACTATGAATTATCTTTTGTGTACTTAACGGAGGCATCTTGCTAACTGAACTTTTCCTTGGTCGTTTTTTTATAGTTGCTTGCTTTCTATGGTTTTCTTCATATATTTTAGACCAAGATTTACATGTGTTCATCCAGTTTATTCTCTTCTTTTCAATATCATCAGGAAGAATTAGGCTACTGGAACACTCAGCTGTATCTTGGATTCTCTGGTTCTCCCAGGTTTCTCTGACTTCCTCATTAGCATCTTTCATTAGAAACACAGTTTTCTTCATTGTTTCAGACTGAGAAAATTGATCTGTGACTTCTCTATTACTAGCATTTGGCTGGACATTTAGTGGACTGCTGCATATATTGTTTGCCTTATTTTCTACCATGTCATTAGCTCCAAAATTAACAGATTCATCCTTTGAAGTATGACTATTTGGAGCTTTATTAAGATCTCTAGTTTGTGAGTAATTTTCTTCTACATGTGTTACTGAATTCATGTATATGTTCTCATTATTTACTTGAGAAGAGTATTCCTTCTTCTCAGAGCCTAGCGTATTTGGTGTTGGTGTCAAATTTCTTTCTGGTGGAATTATCCAATTATTTGTTTCATCCATCATTTCAGTCTGTTTTTCTTTTTGTTCCTCTGCTTGCTTATTTAGTTCCTTCTTCTGTTCTCTTATTACTTTTGTATTTTCTGTCTGCTTATCCTTTTTTATGTTTTCTTTGTTGTTTTCTCCACTTTCACTCATTACAGCTTTTGCTTTTTTTTCTCCTAGTTTTCTCTGTTCTTCTCTTCTTATTTCCAGCTGTTTTTCTCTTTCAAGTCTCAGGCCTTCTTTCTTTTTCTCATATTCCTCACGCCTCCTCACCTGTTCCAAATATTCCTGTCTTTCAAGTTCTTCTTGTATCTTTTTTTCCTTTTCTTTCTTTTGCCTATTTTCTTCCATTCGCCTCTTCATTTTTTCCTCTTTTTCTTTCATTTCTCTCTCTATTTCTTCTAGTATTCTCTGCTTCTTTTTTATTTCATCTTTCCATTCTTTTAAGATGGGACCATATTTTTTATGGACTAAAAATGACCTAAATCTAGCTTGGATTTTCACAGCTGCTGTATTCTGTTGTTCTGCCAGGTGTTGTCTTTCTTTTGCTTTCTGCTCTTCCAAGGCCTTTTTCTCCTCTTCCATTTGCAACTGCAGCTTCATGATCAATTCCTAGGCCAAAACAATTAGGATAGTCTTCAACCACTTTTAAAATAGGGCGGGTCTTGGCACATATTTATCATTATTAAACAGAATCTGGTGTATTAACTGTCCCAGAATAACATTTATTCTCAAATATATGATAGTAACCTCACAGTCTTTTGACAAAAGCTCACCGTACAACCTTACCTCATGTTGCATCATTTTGTCTCTCCAAGCTTTCTTTTCTTTCTGTAACTGATCTTCTATTGCAGTTTGGTGTTTCTGCACAACAAATTAACCTAAGTGAATATTGTACAAAACCTGGAACATCACAAAACATGCTCTCTCCAACCTCCCCCATCCTCTTGACTTTCCAGCAGTCCACTTTTGCCAATGCCTGAATCAAAATGAGAAACTCACCTGTGTGAGGATCAAAATAAACAAGTGGACACTTGCATTGGTAATGCAGATTTGGTCATGTACTGAAAGATGCATACCTTCAGAGAGTCAGCATCTTGGTACTGACCCAAACGACTGCCACCTTCCTCTCCAAATTCTGTAGTACTATTGAAGATGAAAACTACACTTATGAAACAACCATTCAAAGTACAGGTAGACAATAGAAACATAACAGAAGAAGAAACAGAAGAAACAAACACTCTGAAAGTAGCACGAACAGTCCCTGTTTAATTACACTGCTATGTTACTGATAATCTTAAAATCTTTTAAACAGGAATTTTGTTCAGTAAAGCTAAAGAATATTTTTTCACTTAAATTGTTTCTCAATGGAAAATAAAAGTTCAAGTCTATTTTCTCAATATTTGCAAATAAATAGTATTTCCCTCCTTGCCCAACATATTCTCAATCAGAAAAAAAAAATATCCAAATTATCTGGAATTACAGCTGACTGACAATTAGCAGACAGTAAGTACCTAAAAAACAGAGGGTGATCCAGAACCACGTAACTCCTGGTGGAACCAAGATAAATCAGTATCAGCCAAATCAGATATACAGTAGAATATGAAAGAACTAGTATAAACAAAGTAGCACTTCCAACTTGGAGCATACAGTCTCCCAGGTGCCTAAGCACTCTTTGGCATGCATGCTCAGAAGCATGCTATTCAGACAACAGGAGACTAGACGGCTAGATCCTTCTGGAATGGGGAAGTTAGTCTCCATCTCTAACCTCCAAAAAGAGTGTAGTAGTGACAGCACTACCAAAGCCATTCTACATCCAAAAATGATTCGTGACATCAAAAAGTAGAGGAAGCCTAATCAATTTTGTGGCCTGTTGAAAAGGTAGCTATATCAGACACTGAACTGGCCTTCAGAGATCAAAGGTCTTTTCACTCACTAAGCCCTTCCTTAATTTTGGTGACTTGAATTACCTCGCTGGGACCAAGATGCCCACCTCTTCAGAAAGCTACAAATCAGTTAACTGAAAATGCTGTGTTAATGCGTGTCTCAAAACACAAATATTTAGGCTAAATAATAAAATATTGTGGCCCCACAAGTATAATGTCTGAGGGTTACGTTTCCTCACATTCTTATGCTCTTTTGTGGAGAGCTATCAAATGTTTCCCTTCAGTATGCACCACATGCTATAGCAAACCACGACTAAATACTCTGAGAATGCAACCAGTCAACATGTGGAGTCATGTTCTGTTGTGGCAGAACTCAGTAGATTAAGCCTGACTCAGTTTCCCAAATACAGACAAGAAAAGGGACCATTGTAACTTTTACCTAGATGAAGCACAGCACCAGCATTTCTGAACTGAATGATTTTGGTCCAGGTTACTTCACCTATGATTTTTCATCTAATGTGAAATTGGGGTGTGAGGTCCAAAGTAAGTAAGTATTTTCTGTTAAGGCACAGTGACCATTTTTCATTTGTGAGAGATTTAGCACAACTCTAATTTCCGGTACTTTGGCTGGTGTCATAATATAAAAAATTAGTAAGGGCAAAGCCTAGAGAATAATTTAACATTTAGCATAGCAAATTCATTCACTGTTGATCAAAGCAGTAAATGCATAAAACCCAGTGGATCATACTTACATATGTCTTACATCTCACTTTGGTATCACAAGTAGACAAGAGTTTAGGACAGTCATACAGTTTGGGATAGTACTGTCTTTTTCACATTAGATCTTGAATTCAGATAGTCTAGATGGGAACAGATTGGCTTCAATATCATTAATTACCTTATGAAGAAGCTCTAACTTTATTCTTTCAGCCTCAAATTCCTCCAGGCGCTGCACCCTTCTTGCATGCTCCTCTTCATTTTGTTTTTCCTGTGCTTCCTTCTCAGCTTTCCACTTTTTCCTCTTTTCATCTTCAAGCTCCTTTTGTCTTTTTTCCCACTGCTCAAATTCTTGTCTACACTTTTCTTCTACTTCATGATGAGTAAGCTTTACACTCATTTCAACATCAGCTACAAATTTGTAATCAACCAAGCAAACCTTTTATTTAATTTCCTAATAAGCATTGGGTGATATTAAACAGTCTTAAAGTACTGAGAAGAAAAGGATTCTGTGCTGATACAGCCAGCAATATATATCCCCAAGGAAATCAGAACTACAATGCAAGTCTTTTCTATCAGAAATGTTATTATCATGATGCACACTTACTGACTCTGCTACAATCATGCTTATTCTACCAACGTGTATTTCAGGATTACACTTTGGCTTCAGGATGAATGTCTTCTGTGGCTGTCAGCAGGGGTTTTATAACTGATGCAAAGGCCATGGCGAAGGGAAACGTTCCCAGCCAATGTGACCATAAAAAAAATAAAAGAAGTGGCCAAAGTACAACCTGCTTAGTGCCTCCAATCTGGCTTCCATTTGTATTCATAATAATTTAAATCATTTTTGGGTAGTATTTTTTGAACCAATTTTCTATTAAGACATTAAAGACTAGGATAATTTTGTGATCCTGAAATGCAATAAAAGCACAGGCATTTGCTCATGTCCAATTCATGAAGTATCAAAATCTATTGCATACTGTAACGTGTAATTTTTTACAAGGAATGTCATGATACTCATGAAAACAGAAAAGCAGAAAACAGTGAAATGATGCTAAAGATCAACTCAACCAAATGACTAATGCATTTGCTTACCTGT
This sequence comes from Harpia harpyja, assembly GCF_026419915.1. Classification (NCBI taxonomy): domain Eukaryota; kingdom Metazoa; phylum Chordata; class Aves; order Accipitriformes; family Accipitridae; genus Harpia; species Harpia harpyja. The sequence continues at coordinate 8,916,341 of NC_068962.1, forward strand.
AACAAAATGGTCATCAGTGACCACTTCATCACTAGTGGACTGACAATTATAACTAGGTGTTGTAGCAATCTGCAAGTCTTCATTTTCAATTTCAAATAGCACCTAATATAGTTTAACATTGTCATTAAGAAACAAGAAACAAAATTTAAAAGCAGAACATTTTAAAAAAATCTTCTAGAACAAGGACAAGCTTTTCATCACATGACAAGTACAATAATATGAAACTTACTGACTGGAATCCTTAGACATTGAATAATGCAAACATATCAGTCAAAATATTGTCTTCTAGAGTAATAAATATTGGAGTATTTCCCAAAATACATAATATTTCTGTGTGGTTTTTTAACATATTTTACATTTTGTCTTGGAAAATAGATGTTTTGCATTTAGGATTTGTTTTGCTGTGGAACTAAGCACTATATTTATGCATTAATACTATTACGCACATAGGGGAAGAACTAGTTACAAAGTAAATTTTTAAGAAGTCTATTTAAAAATAATGCTATGGGCACAAAGATTGCTGTATTTCTTTCATTGTTCTTCATTGGCAAGAAGTAATATATTCCAGCTCATTTATCATCTGTTCATCACATGCTTGGGGCATATATTAATATTTGTAATGCAGCTGAAGTCACATAAAGTAATTGTGCTGTTCTAAACAATGGTCTTCTGCAAACAAAAAAATCATGTTTGCAAAAGTGCTCACTAATAAAAGCCAGGTGACAAATTAAAAGTGATTAAATTAAATACAGGTTTACATTTTTCTACGAACTTCAGCAAGTTATTCTGTCAAATCCTATGAAAATATAAAAGAACCCAGGTTCATAACTCTTGATTTGTCTTTGAAAGTTACAGCAATTATTATGTTTACATTTTCTATAAAATAATGGAATATATTAGGAGCAAGATTAACAGTAGCACATCCTCCTGATCATCATAAAAAGCGTAAGATTAGAGAAGTTTAAAAGTGTTATCATTCTATTGAGATAATATTCTGCAAATAATTAACAAAAAAGGATTATTCGGTTTTGTTTAATTTTGATTTTTGTGCTCAGCATCTCAACTACTGATACAGAGAATTTATTCCAAATTTTAAAACTTATACACATGGTGTATTACAACTGATGTCCCAGTTCTAAAGAACAGCACATACAAACTCATGTTAATACCTAATGGATAGCCTGACAGAAACAAAAGTGAACACATCTATAGGTCTCCTTAGGAGGCCAACAAAGCAAGTGTAAGTTATCTAGATTACTTCATAGAATTTTGTTCACTATAAATATTGTTTAAATAGAGAATACCCTTTTTTTAAATTGTTCTGGATCTTCATTATATTCAGAAGCCAATTCTGCCAAGTAATCTGAAGCATGGCAAGAAACTACTCCATAAATCTTACCTAAAGAAGAAATAAATATGTAATTTAGTACACAGAGAGAAAATCCCTTACCAGTACTCAGTTCTGCTCTATACTGCTTAGCTACTATATTTCTTTAAACTAAAATAAAGCATTTTCTTCCTTTAAAACTCTTACCCCACTCAATTTTACTCAAATCTATAGGAATCATTTATCTACATTAAAAGCAGCAAGTATGTGTAACTGGAACACACACAATGATATTGCAAGAATCCAGTGACAGCAAATATGAAAGAGAATTCCACAGCATAAAACACAGCAGAACATTTTCTGTGTAGAAAAACACAGTAGAACTTTTATCACATAGGTCAAAAACTGACAAAGAACTACAAAAAATAATGAAAAAAAGTAAGTGTCCATTGCAAAAAAAAGGATAAGACGAAACCTTCCTCGAATGTCAAAATGTAGAGATAATACTGAACTTTTGTTCACAAAGATGGTTACACTAAATGTGTGTGAAACCTAAGATGATGTGAAAAACTAGAATGGAACAGACAATGCCAATTCTCTGGCATGTAAACTATGAGCTTGGCTTCATTCACACAGCTGACACAGCAATATTGTTCCCAATTACAAGGTAATTTCATTTAATGCTAGCTTGGATATCTCTAAAGACAGACTTTAAACATATCCTGTGGGGTTCAACTGTATCTAAGTCTTAGCTTCAGCTCCCAGTGACTTCATTTTAGATTGTTACGAAGAGTCTGGCCCAGGTCCTGTTTCAGAGAATGATCCTGCAACTTGCCTTGATCTATCTATGGTTTAGCATCAGATGAATTTTTAGAAAAATTCAATTCATACTCAGATGTTAATTCTAGAAGACAGCATTGCATGGTTTTATACCTAAAGATTTTCAGCATGCTGTCAGAAGTTGATGCAATAGGTTTCACTGCTTGCTCTACTTAAAAGTTTGCATTGTTTTACTGATGATTGTTAGTCTAACTTCCACTGGCAATATGAGGTGCATAAATATTGTAACTGTGACCCCTGCTTACTTGTAGTTTCTTCATCTTCTAAGTCGTGCAGTATAAGCTTTTCAGCATCTTGATTTCTGCTCTTTATAAAGTTTAAATAGGAGAGAACTGATTCTGGCAAGTCATCTGAAATCTAGAAAAACATGACATTTGACATAAATTCTATGTTTTCCTCTCACAGCCATGACCAGAGGCAAATACTTGACATGCAAGAATAAAGACTCATGTTGGCTTCACCTATAAAGCACTGATGGAGATTTAGTAGCAATTGGTACCAAAATTGTTCCCAATTCCTACACTCTTCCCATTGTCTTATCACCCACTGAACAATTAATAGTTATTTTTAATTACATTCTAATTAAATTTTGATTGGAACGCATTTTAGTAACTTATCTTCCACTATCTTCAGAAACATGTTTCAATTAACATTTTCTTTATGTGTTGGACCAAGAAATTAAGTAAAAGGTTAAGACAAAAACTAACGAATAGCTATGATGCACATGATCTTAAAAATGTTCAGACTCTTTAAAAAATAAATTAATTTCAAATTTACTAATGTTTAAAGTATGCATGTAAATCAAATGCTTCAACTTTCTATTCTAAAGACTGTCTTTAATGCAAGGATTTGGGAAAATGGACTGCCTTCTCTCAGATCTGTAAATTGCAGTAAACATTGCTGGCATTCAGCATGTGAGTGCATAAATAATTGTCAGTGATGCCTTTGCCTATCTGTATGTCATATCAAACATATGATTTATGGTCACACATGACAAATGTCATCTACCTTAATATCCTGTAGACTGATCCTTTTGCTACGAGTCTGAAAGATTAAAATAACTGAAAAGGACCCAAATAACTGATTGGATTTCAGAGGAAAATCTTTCCCCAAAATAAGAAGTCATCCAAAAAAAGAGGACATGAAGCACCAATTTATATGAAATTAATTATTAGGAAGTCTTCAAACATGAGACAATCTCTTGTAAGATTTAAATACAGATTTAAATGAAGAATCATTGGCTTATTCATCCAGATTTAATCTACCTCATTAGGTTTAATAAAATCTTCCAGCTTCAGAGGATTCTAAAACAAATCATTACCTACCTACGAGTCTGGTTTTCTCACTTAAGCAGAATGCTGATACTCCTCCCTTTTATTGTCTTGTTACCATTGGAGGTCACATTTTTCATGAAGCAATACTACTGAGACTACTTTTCAGAAGAAATCCTCAGGTTAGGTATGTCAGGAAAAAGTTCATTCATCAGATAGGCTTTCCAATGCCCGTACTCCTTTCAAGCAGAAATAGAAGCAGCAGCACTGAATACTTACTGTCTCACTGTCACTCAAAGCTTCATCTGATACCTCTGTGTCAGGATCACCCGCTTCAAAGGAAGAAACACTGATTCTGCTTAATTCAATTTCTATTTCTTTTTCAATTCCTTCAATATCTTCTGACATTCTACTTTCCACAGTGTCTTATCTGCTTTCAAAGCTACACAAAGAAAATATTAACTGTCAGCACCTCGTGAACCTAAATAAACAGGGTGCTCATTTAGCATAAATTTATTCAGATGTATTGGCTTAAAATATGAAAAGGAACATCGGAAGTTTGTTCTGAACACCTGACTCCACAGCAACAGGAAAAAATAAGAAAAACATTAGTTTGTGATAACAGAACCCCCCCTCATTCTACCCCTCTAAATTTTGCAATTGTTACCAAATTTCAATATTAAAAACCTCTGCCTGCTCTCTACTCCTTGTGGACAGTATCAGTGCTACAACCTAAGCCTCACAAGGGTTTTTTATAGCCCTGATAACCGCAAAGAAAAAAAGAAAAGCTTCAAACATATTAACAATTACAAAATAAGACTAAGAATCCAGAAAGCACTCGATGAAGTTGTAATGATACAGAGAAAGCAGTGAGAAATGGCCTAACCCACAGAAGTACAAGACTTGTACACGGATCCAGGCAGGAGGGGAAGGGGTCCCTCGCCGTCCCCCCTTCCCTCCGCAACCCGCACCCCTCTCCTCCCCCTCAGCCCCAGTTAGGGGACAGGGGAGGCAGCCCAGACCCGCTCCATCAGAGGCAGCGAGCAGCTCCTCGTCCCTCGCCGGCTCCTGGAGCAGGAGAAGAGACAGGCTGAGCGCATCTCAGCCGCGAAGCGGTTCCTCGCTGAGAGAAACTACACCTCCCAGAAGGCCTCGCGGTGGGCAGCCCGCCGCCGCTTCCCGGAAAGACGGCGGCGCCGCCCCTTTGCATGCTGGGAGCTGTAGTCCGTCCCTCAGGGCACCCATGGCCTCCGGGCTCCGCGGTCCACCCCGGCTAGCTACTCACTCCTCGTTGAGCCGAGCTCCTACCGGAGCCCCCCCGCCTTCCTGGCCGCCTCCGGAGACCGCCGGCCCCTCCGCTCTGAAATCCCGCAGCCTCCAACCGCCACCGGTCGGGCCCTCCACCGGGACGACGAGAGCCCCCGCCGCCGCGCTGTTAAACCGGCGGCGTCACCACGGCAACGGGAAACAGCGGCTCGGAAGGCAAGCGGGAGGATCCAAACTTCGCCAGCAGTTGGCGTTTCGCGCCGGTGGGGCGGGCGGCGGGCCCCCGCGGAAGGCCGCTGTCGTCAGCGTGGGACGAAACACCTGGCAGCCCTCTTTTTCGCTTTTTTTTTTTTTTTAAGTCATGGACTGGAGCTCAATGTTCAGAAGAAACGGGAGTCAGCAATTAATCGGGCAGGAGGGGTACAGGGGGACCCGCAGCTCAGCATGCCCTGCCACCTACGCCGTGGGCAGGGAACAAAAAAATAATAGTTCAAAAATAAAAAAGGTCGGTCGGAGAAAGGCGCGTACAAATTATTTGAGAGCTGGAGAAAATGTCCCGTCGGGGGATTAAAGATTCCACACGATTCAGTCTGGTGAAAGCAATACGGGGCAGGGAGGGTGCGGACAATAGCGTTTTAGCGTGTAATGGTGTCTATAGGGAATGCGTCTGTCCCTAAAGTCTTGTTAGGAATGCCAAGGTGCAAAGACAGGTATAACAGAAAAATAAGAGCTGAAAGGTAAAGACAGGTTTTACATAGAAAAGGAGCATTTCTGTGAGTAACGGGAAGGATCTGCTAAGGGTAGTAGGGGTTTCTCCCACCTGAGTACCTTTCTGAAAGACTTACGGATGTCAACCGCAAAATACCGGATTCAAGGGCAACCCTCTACCATTTTCTGACTGGTGCGATGGATGAGCAAGACATTTAAATCTTAAAACAACGGAAACTCATCCGTTCGAAATCCATCCTGCGATGTCTCAGACTTTACGGAATCGCGTAACCCGTGAACTTTTCAATGTGGTCAAGTCTTCAAGCACGGGGTTGAATCTGCACTTGATGCTTGTTTTGTAATGCCAGTTGCTCTGCTGTCACGGTGACTGAAGGCCAGGGGCACCATGTCGTGCCTTTAGCAAACAACTTCGCCAATTAAAAAAAGGCGTTTCCGTAGGCCCGTCGCCTGTAACCAGGAAGTCAGGGGGATCAACAGAAAAAAAGCTCTCTGTTGTGAGGATGTGGTTAGGTTGTACTTCAGGAAGAAACATATCGTTATGGGACTGTGCTCTTTAAGGTAGGATGGAAATACTCGGAGCTGGTAAGGATTTTCTTGTGAAGTAACAATGTAATGTAAAACGTACATCATTTTATAAAGATAATATTTCTATTTTTCAGATAAATAATTTAAGATAAACTGAATTACTATTATTATTATTATGGCTCAAAATAAAGCATTGAAACCGCATAGTTATTACAACAGAACTATTGCAGATGCCAGTTTTCAAGTGAAATATGTAGCCATTCAGGGGTTTTTACTAGAACGATGCATCTCAACAATGTTTTAATACATTCTGGTTTTGAAAATTCTGATGAAGTTTAATTACTCCTAAAAGTAGTGGATCTTCTTCAAGGGAAGTGCAAAACCAGTTATCTAATACAGTCTGTAAGTTTACATGGTGCTTTATTGACCCAAATCCACTGTGGAGCTAGTTTTTGAAGCTTATAGCTTGCTTCATTCTGCAATTCAGCAACAGAAGTTTTATAATCCAGGCAATGAGGATCTTGGCAGGGCAGGCAAAGCTTGTGTTTGCAGCATCTTTTCTTCTGATCAACAAATTTGATACATATGTAACATATGTTTTGTATGTAAAATAAGTTAACACAAGATATTTTTTGACCACAGAAGCTTCATCTTTGTCATTTTTTTTCTGTGTTACAAGTAACAGCAGACATAACTTCTCATTGTAATCAATCTGTAGTAATTCTGACAGAAGACAAGAACAATTCCTTTCAAACAAATCTCTTTGCATTAGAAAATACTTTCTGAAGGGTATGCCTATGCTGGTTATGTTCACACGTCTGTGCACGTTTGTGTGCCTGCCTGCTTTATACAAGGGAAGTGTAGGACAACTGCAGTCGGCTGCTATTGCAGAAACCATTTTCTAACACTGCCGCTCTTGGACTCCTCTCAGCTCGTACCACAAAGTCAGGCAGAGCAAAATGCTGGAGTATGTTTACAGAAGAGGCAAGACAGGTGAAAGAGAACATAAGGTGGGGGACAAATGTATGAGTTTCACTCTCTGTGCAAAAATCTTGATAGGCCCAGAAGATACGGTATCCAATAATGATAATAATAATAATAATGATACATAAAAAAAGAAGTCCTGCATCAGCGAGTTTACAGTGATAGGGGTCTTCCCTGCTGAAATATGCTGAATTACGCTCGAGATGTGAATGCCTGTGTGACTTCACTGTGGTCCTGTCAACATTTGCAAGTATTTGCAAGGTCTATACAGTTGGTACTTGGGTTCTAATGCGCGCTTTACATGTATTTCAGGGGCGGTTGCTATGGGTAGGGTCTCTGCTTGCCCTCCCGTTGACCAAGCACCCAACTGCTGTTGATGACAGAAGTGCATTTCTTGATTTAGTTTCATTTCAAAGGAATTCAACTTTTCACATCCTGTTACATTCCACAACAAAAAACAGAGGAAAAAAGTAAGTGGGGGCGACTGGGAGGTTCAGTTCAAAAGTGTAAAGCGTACTCCAGAGTTTACTGCAAGACAGTTGGTAGCACCATTTAATAGCTCTCATGGCTTTGCTAGAACTGTGTGCTGGATCACACTGAAATCATTAGGCTGTATCTGCTATTTTCAACAAAAATTGAATCGGGTCGTGTAGACAAAGGAGGGCTTATATCTTTACTATGGTTCTCCCTCTTCATTTCTGCTGGTATCCTTAATAATTAGTAAAAGAAGTGTATTGAAGAATATAAGGACAAGTGTATGCCAGGCTATGTAACTCTTGCCATCTCTGCAATATAAATTTTTGTACATACATGCTGCCTCCAAATGTAACAGTTAAGAGAAAAATTATAAAAAAATAAATACATGTGTACAATATAACATTAGAGGCAACTGAGACCAGACACCATCTTGCTCCTTCTACTGTTGCTACTATTAATTTTTTTCAATCTATCAGGTGACTGTTTAAATTTATAAAACATTATCTGAAGAAAATAAATCCCATTGTAATTGATAGGCTTAGTTATATCTGTTTCATATTGAACTGAATGTATGATTATATTTTCAGCTGCGATTCAAAACTGAAAACAGAAGAATGAAAATAAGAGATAAAAGACTAATACAGAAGTACTACTTAAATGTCTTCAATGGAATTTTCTTGGTAAAATTTCTGTTTTCTTTTTCTTATTTAGCAGCTTCAAATTAATTTTTTTAAAAATGTGTTAAATTAAAACAGTAATCCTCCTTTTTTTCCAGGCTCTGGGTCTTATGCTTTTGACATTTGGCCTGTGGCTTTTATTTGACAGAAACAATTTATTCAGTGAGTTATGTGAGTATAAATATAATTTTTCTTTTGTTTTAAATGATTGCAGGATAAATCAACAGAAAGCGTGATGGAATTTTTTCCCACAAGGTGGCAGTATTGGATTGAAATGCATAGGGTTTTTTTCTGTTGTGTATTTATTCCCTCAATAGACAGTATGATTATCAAATAAATATATATCAGTATATCTACAATTTATATATGATTATAATTTATACAATTTATGTATTTCTCTTGGTGTACAGCTTATAGATGACTCACTGACCTATAAATCAGCTCTGTTGATCTTTTCTTTATATAATTTACCAGACTGCATTTGGCCTGCATTTGACAAGATTGTAGATCCTTTAGGTGGATATTTGGGTGGAATGAAAACAAGTTGGAGCTTGAGCCTCTCTGTACAGATATTCTTTTTTCCCAGAGTGTCTATCAAATTCTTTCACAGAGAAGTAAGTTTTGGGTCACATAACAACGGCTGTGCTCTTAAAGAGTTGTCTACCTTGGCTATGCCAAGGAGCATCAGTTACCAGCTGATGGGATGGGAACGATCCAATATAGTAATTCCGGGATGAAGCATTGGAGATGGAAGTAATGAAAGCCCCTGCTACTTTCCATATCTATGGAAAAATGGTTAAAGTGGAAAGGGGAAAGTGGCCAGTCACAAAGGAGGATAGCATTGAATCTGAGTATGGATTTAATGAGAACAATATCTATGTCCACATAAGATTTGTACATGTGCTACTAATTTTTTGCCAACAGAAAAAATCTGTAAACTTGTAATTGTCCTCTGATTTCATTATGAGTGGTTCACATTGTTCAACTATGTTCTGTTTCCATCTCATATGTTGTTACCATCCTCTGCATTTATGAAAATGCATCTTTTTCTTTCTGTGGCTGTAGATAGCATGAGTAATAATAATACTCTTTTATCATTCTGCTATTTCCATCCTTTCAGTAATGATATTGCAAAGATTTAATTGTTTTTCTGGTATAAGTTTTGTAAGTGGAAGTCTCAAAAAAAAAAAGAGACGTGACAGTATGAATGCACTGTGTTACAGTTTCTTCAGGCAAGAACCAGCTAGTGGCATATATTTCTTGTATATTACTTGGAATTGGATCTGTTATTACTTTTACTTCAGCCGTGGGATTCCTTGGAAATGTTATGGAAAACAAATGTCTACTAGTTACAGTAAGTGTAAATCAGACTCCAGCTTTCTTGTAAAATGAAGGGGAGTTTTGTGTGCATGAAAACTGTGATCCTGTCTTGATGTTGTGATTTCCACATACAGTGCTTAACAAATCTGCTGATAGAAAGCAGATAGATAAAGTCCTGGCTCAAATGAAATCTGAACAAACTTGAAGATCCTTCCATATCACTGCCTGAATATTTTCAATGACAAAACACTTGCAGTTTGATGCAGCAAAGATTTTAACCACTGTATTTATTAACTTTGAGATTTTAAAATTAATTTAGTATTGAAATTATGCAGAGTAACTCTCCCTCAGTATGTGCTCACATGCTTAGTATGTGCTGAAGAAATAAAGAAAACCTGCCCCAAAATATTGCAGGTTGAAGGCACAGGTAGCTACAGTATGGCTACAATATTGAAATGGAGAGTATGATTAAAAAGCTCTTACCTATGTAGACCTACCTGGATACTCCATATTTATATACAATTCCTGCTTTTTAAGGAAAGAACACTTTGATTTCTGAAAAACTACACCGTAACTATACATTCTTATGATCCCTTTGATCACATGTTTTCCTTTGTCTTTTGTTTATTGTCACCCTTTTTGCATCATCTGTTTTAGACTATGTGAAGGCTGAAGCAGAGAACTATTCTACTGATTCATTTGTTAAGCACTACTAATATCAATTGGCACAGGAGTGAGAGGAGTCCAGGTGCTATAACCAGGAATCTTCTTCATTCTTCCTTCCTGCTACTGCCCTAGGCATGTAGTGTTTGCCTCACAATTTATTAGATGATGAACGAGAAAGAAGTGTCTCATTTCCAACTTCCATGGAAGTATGTAGTATCACAATATCTAGATACTGTGGGTGAAAATTTGGTCTCGCTGAAAATGAACAAAATGAACTATCTTTTTGTTTTGTTTGTGTGTCTTATAGCTCAAAGGAGTCCTTGACTAGGCATGAGACTTAGGTACCTTGATAATTCAAACAGGAAATAATGAAATAAGAGTTTTTCTTCAGTGGAGCACAGCTGCTTAACAGCAGCTTTTGTGCCTCACTTCCAAGAAAGTTATGGCTTTGTCAGTGAGTTGTGCTTTGCCTGAAGCCTGTCTCTTAAACTATGATGTCACTTTCTGAGGGTTTCCAGGAAAAGATATTTCTTACTTTTGTTGGAATTACTCTAAATAATAGTCATGAAGGATTATACATGAGCTTCTGGAATTTTTTATTGCATTGCTCACTTGTTCAATATTATGTTTAAACATAATTTGGGGGGTTTTTTTCAGTATATTAGTTTTCAAATCCTGGTGTTTGTTACCCAGATGGCAGTATCAGTGCTGATATTCATGAAGAAAGAAGAGGTATGTAAATAAATTATGTGAGACTGCTGATAATTTCAAAATAGTTTCTTGCAATTAATTAAAAAAATTCTAATAGTCAATTCTCACTGTATACTGCATCACCATTTGTTTGAACTTGAGTACTCTACATGTCGACGAGGTATAGCAGAAGATATGGAAAACTTAATTTGAGGAATTCAGCATGGTTCAATAGTTGTAAAGGGGAGTGCATGGAAATATATTTCCAGTTTCTCCTCTGCAACAAAACATACTCCTCCTGTGGAAGCAACAGTGTAAGGGACAGCTTTATTCCTTTTTGAGGGATGACCCAGAAAGTCCCTCTTTCCTGGACATCAGCAGAGGTAGGAGAAAGCATTAGATGCTAACCTGTGTCTGCTAGCAGGTGATAATAGTAGTACGCTGTGCAATTGATAGTAGGATTCATTGGTATCATGGCATGCAAAGTATACTAATGAATTACTAATTTTATTGCTTGAGCCTGTGTTTTAGGTCCAAGTAGAGATCTAATATAAAGAATATGTATCTTCGCTTTTAACAACAGGAAGCAACAATAAATACCAACATAGCTGTTGTCACTAGTAACTGTACTGCTTTGAAGCTTTATTCAGTAATTTATTTTTCTGAATATAGCAACTCCAATAGCTTGAGCATTCCTCACAGTATTATATGGAAGGTGATTTGTACTGAATCCATACTGGTCCGTCCGCTTCCCTATTCCATAATTGCAAAATCTATGGTTTGAGAAAACCTCCCGGGACACTGGTCTCATAAAGTTCATACAGTTCTCCAAATCCTGCTGCTATTCAGGCAGGGTACAGCACAAATAAATCAGTTTTACTCCATCAAAGTGAATATGTATCATCAAGATTTCTTCTTTAAATGTTAATTTATAATGATGGAGTCCTCCCCATTTTATACAATGGTTTTACATATTGAAAGATTTGAACTGTCAGGAATGAAGCATTCTGGAGTCAGCTATTTGTGCTAAGAAAATTGGCTGAAAGATTGCAGTTAAATTTATTTTATATCAACTGTAATTGCACTTGATCTCAACCTTAATTAAGTGTTGCTGAAGTATAATAAATGATGGTAACATCATCATTCACTGTGTTTTTAGGATGGCTGTAGCAAGGGGAATGAGTTGGCGAAGCCTCATTTTTTTCTTGTTTTGTAATTAAACCTTTCAGTGACCTAGGACATCTCCTATGCATGTATTCCCTGCTACATTCTCTATAACCACATTTTTTGTGATCAGCTCGTCCACTTCAATTACTGTTGAAGGTATATTTTAATAGTCTTTGCAAAGATACCTTATCTAGGGCCAACATTAGCTACTAACTCCCCTAGCCCAAAGCAATACATGTCCTGGCCAGATTGCATGATGCTCACACAAGTTTGTATCACAGTAGGCGTAGAATCAATTTTGGTTTTGTGCTTATTATTATGTGGTGCTGTGCTTATTAAAAGTAAGTATGAGAGGTAGGATTTAGTATTTCAGGACAGATCAGGTGCATCTAAACTATGTTCCCTGGCTCTTCTGGCTCCATTTGGGCTAATCATCTTGTATCTGCCTGTGCTGCGTATGTGATTTGGGTCACTTCATTATCTTCCCCTTTTGCTTTCAACTTTCCCTTTAGTGCAATGGCTATGACATGTCTTAGATCATACTTGGCAAATTGATTAGAATGCTGCAGCTTGCAAGTAACCCTTGAAGAAACCTGAATATCAATAAAAGATCAAGGATTGTACCATCCATCCACACTGTTATCAATATCCATGCACACTCTTATCAATATGCATATATCAATTGCTATAAATATTTATGAACAGGTCCACAATCAGTGGAACAACAGAATTGATGAAGTTATTTCTGAGTACGGGAATGAGAGTCTGGCTGAGCAGGAACCTCTGTGGAACATTCTGAATGCTGTGCAGCACAACGTAAGGAAAAAACCCCACAAAATATCACCACCAAAAATACTGCATCAAACAAAAATGTGTATACCAATCAGAACTTACTTTAAAAAACCAACTCCTTTAGTAAAGGATTAATTTTTCAAGATCCGCTGCTAATATCTGATGTGGGTGGGCAGATTCCTTGCTGTTATATGGAGTATTATGGATAAGATTAGGCTTTTGAAGTACTTGTCAATGTATGTAGGAGCAGACAGTTCTGGTCACTGAAGTTTACTGCAGCTGAAAAAAACAGTGGGTTACCTAATATTTTTGGCAGTGCTAGATATCGTAAAACACTTGGTCTGCTTAGGTCTCAAGACTGACCTGAACCATGGACAAGCAGAGATGTTGTGAGGTCAAAGCAGAGCTCCTACTGTGAGAGCATTTGAATAGGTATTGCACTGAGACTCTCTCAGAAATAATGCTTAAAGCCTCAGATGAGCTTGCAAATCAATACTTTCAGCACACATACTTTATTAATCATAAATTTTTTTGTGGCCTGGCAGGATGTAATTTGTTTCCTTTTTCAGAAAAGTCCTTTAAAGCATTTGTATGGGATCAATTATTTGGAAGTTGTTAGCAATGTTTTTGACCAGTGGCCTACTATCCACCCTCCAAATTAATTCTTCATCATGAGCTTTTAATTACAAACACTACAGCTGAACAGTTTAATACAGTTTAATATGCTTCTATAGATGAGCTGTGAGTCCCTTAATATGATTTCTTGCAGAGGTGAGTCACATAGTCTTGGCAAACATTGAAGATAATTTATGATTCCAGATAACTCATGAAGCATATATGTCTAGACTCAAGATTACAAATGCATTTGTAATGTATATTTAAAATCTGTTCTTTGAAAAGCTGGTCTTCTCTCATTGCATTCATGATTTCTCTAGTGATTAATGGTGACCCCATTATGTCAATGGTGCAGCTAGACTGTGCTGGTATACTTGAGCTCAGTTTTATTGAACTGTTGTGGGAGCACAGATTTCAGGAAAGCTACCTACCCACGACCTACCCTGGTGGGCATGTTTAAATTGTGGCAGATCTCAAAGTCTTGTGGATATTTTGCTGTTGGTATCTAAGCCAGATAATGTATCAGATCTGCCAAGATGAACTGTAATCACACTTTTGAATGAAACACTGCCATCCCCAAGTCTTGTGTTACATGCTTCCAGTTCTTTACAATATCATCGGCATCTGCCATGAGAAAAATAAAAAGCCTAAGATCATGAATAGTATTAGAGACCAACTGTATTTTTATATATTTTTGGTAATATTTAATGTATGGCTTAAAGCTGGTGATATTTTTAACTGAACTTACAGAGTTGTTGACATTGAATGTTTTTACAGAGAAAGGACAGTTTTGGCTAAGTTACTTAATTTTTCAAAATTTAGAAGCAGTATTTCTTGGATTGACTCTCCAGAACACAAAATGAGATGCTTTTGTTTAGCACCTCTGAGCTAAAATATGACAGACTTTTCATCCCACAAAACAATTCAAATATTTCTGAAGTTTCATCCTGATTCAAAATGAGAAACTTGGAATTTCCTGCATGACAAGAATTCCATTCTCCAAGCTGTTTGATGGTTTGTGTTACTGGTATTGAAATAGATTATAGGGAGGAGCTAGCTGATAATCCATTTGAACAGGGCACAGTATTTGCTTTGTGCTTCAAGTTTGAGCTATGTGTTCACAAGAGATCAATTGCTGCTAAAACGCAAGTTGGAAAAGGGAAACTTTCTAAAGATGTCTTGCTAGGAGTGGAGAATTTTTGCAAATATGACATTAGAATTGACAAAGGAGTAACTGAAAGTTTTCAAAATCTAGTCCCTATTTAAGTTTCTAGATCAGAGTAAAACAGAGTGTCTGTGTTTTTATTTATTAAAATATGTTTTATAAAATCTGTCCCCATTTATTGTATTCATTATGAAACAACATTCTTTATGTTGTTTCCAATAATGTATAGTTTTCTTTCTTCTTTTTGTTGTACTTCACAATGAACACATCCTTAATATAGCTTATTGCTTACACACAATTTCGACTTGAAATTACTCTGGAAGTTTAAGGGTGATAGTCAAAATGTTCTACTTTAATCTGGGTTGTAATTTTTTTTTTCTATTTACATGTGTTCTAGAATAGTTTAGAGACTAAAAGAACATTCCTTTTGAAAATATATTTTAAGATCATATTGTTCTTAAGTCTGTACTATCCAGTACATATCATGGGAAATTATACATACACAAGCATGAATCATCCCCTGCAGAAACCTCTCTCTACTGTGTACAGAGGGAAACTATCTAGCTAATTTAATCAACTAACAGCTAGCACTTCTTGGGGTGAGAATTCCTCTGTGTGACAGCCTTTATAGGTGTTAGAGTTACCAAGTTGCAGGATTTCTATCCTAGATGGAATGCTGTGGAAGATACAATGTCACACAGTGGGAAAGGAATAAAAACAAGGAAAACAGTACTCAAATCCCATGTTCATGCACAAAATCCAGTCTGAAGAAATGGTTTTGTGATGTCCCGAGGGATTCAACATACAGTATGGTAAGAAAAAACCTTTCTTGAAGAATGTAACTTTTGTTACTAAATGTACTTTGGAAAAAAAAATATACAAAACATGTTTTCCACCAAGACTTGGCTTACAAATGCCGAAGTATTAATAGTATCATTGTTTTGTCTTTGGTCACTCTGAAGTCTTGGTTTTTACTTGTTAGGTGTCAGTCATGTAGGCGGCTGTAAATTAAGGATACTTCAAGAAAGCAGGAGTTGTGCCTGATCAATATCACAGGGACATTTAGTAGTGGTTTACGAAGTAGTAAGCATCTTGGCATTCAGAAATCCATGCTGTGCAAATCAATGATGACAATGGAAAGTGACAGTATATAAAAAGTATACAGTACATTTCCCACTTGTAAGTAGTATTCATTACTTAAAGAATGTCAGCCATGTCTCCACCTGTTTGTATTATCTGTTTCCAGAGATCTCCAATACTTTACAGGATAAGAGGAATGAGCAAAGCATTGAAATATGAGATATGTTTCCTGAGACCAGTTCATTTACATGTCTTAATATCAAGGGACCAGTTTGCATAGGACTATCAGATATCATCACCTGAGCTGGAGCAAAGTGATACATATTATTCTCTTCTGTAAACCCTCCAGTGTTAATAGGACTATCCAGTGAGAACAAAAATTCAACGGGCAAAGGTTGTTTCTTGACAATGCAGGACACTAAATAATAAAAAGGGTGTTGTCAAATGACATATAGTATTGTCTTCCTTTGCTCATTAGTTTGGAATTGTTCCCTGTTTCTACAAACCCTTGTCATTATTAAAAGATCACTTCAAAGTGTAGAAAGCATTTATTTATATGTTTTATTATATTTATAGCTATTTTAAGCTATGTAATAGTTTATAATTTATTTTTAAAAGCAATATAATAAGCACAGACTGTAATCTGGAAAATATGCACATCCATTTCAGGATGCATAATGCATGAGAAGCAGTGAAAACTTGAAAATATTCTTTTAAGCATTTACTTGTAAGGTAATCTCTCAGTTATACTCACACAAAAGCAAATTCCCTTTTGATTAAGTCACAAGCTCTGGAACATTTCCATACAAAAATATCAGATTTACTGTTTATCTGTTTAGTTCAGATAATTTTAAAAAGGTTATAGCTAAATCTATGCAGTACACATTACTGATGTATTTGCTCTCTGGCAAGTAAATATCAGAATCCATCATAACATGCAGAAAGTTCTATATATTTTAAAAGTATGTTCTTATACAGATGCAATATGAATTCAAAAGTTGAAATTATTTTTCTTGAAATCTGTTCATCTGTACTTGCTTAGGGGTGTGAAGAATATTTAAATACATGGTTTGAAAACAATGTTTTGATCTTAACTGCAATTACTATCAGCCTGCTAATTACACAGGTAAGAGTATTTTTCAGCAAAAAACCACAAAATATTGATATTCTGCTGGGGGTAAAAATCAATTCAGTGCCATTTGTCTTTGGCACACTCTCCAAAATTTTGTAAAGCTTTCCATCAATTTTAAGTCAAGCACTGTTTACCAACAAACTCTGGTATATTCAAGCATCATCACAGATGTTGGTGTCCAAAGTTTGTTGAACAAAATGTTTGACCTGACTTGTGAAAGCAAACAGCATTGCAAAGATGGGAAGCAGTTAAAGAGAATGTAAAATCTGTGGAAAAAAAGACTTCTTTTGTCCTCTATTTGTACAGAACCTAATCCATGAATATGCTAAATCAAAAAATGCTAAATAAAAAAATAGAAAGTCATGAAACCCCTCCCCCCACATATCTATGAAAAAAATTTATTGGGCAACAAGGAATAAAGCTTTCAATATCAAAACAAAATCATATGAATAATGGCAACAAGAATTGGTTGGTCACCCCACAGACACCCTGAAGGTTGAGTACCATCAAGCAGGCGAAGGATTTTTAATAATATCTAAAATTGTGAGGTTAAAATGAGATTAGTTCATTTTTACTCAGAGAATTAAAAGTACAACCTATTTTACCTCTTCCATATGTGGTACCTTCCCATAGAGGTATGTAGTAAAAACAGTCCAGCTATGGAGTGGGCCAGTTCAGTAATGAAAATGTTTCTTATTCCTACTCACCTAATCCTCACTAGTGCAGTACATGAGTGTATCATGATCTTCAACATACTGTCATTGACACCTTCTTGTCAGATGGGAAAGAGCTGTTATCCCCATTCAAGAGGTTAAGACCAAGAGTCATAGAATCATTTAGGTTGGAAAAGACCTTTAAGATCATCAAGTCCAACTGTTTTTGGATTCATAGGGCACTGCAACACTTAACTGAATAATGTGCCACTTGAAATAGATTTCCAGATACTTCTGTGGATGTGGGCCCCAGTGACTTGCTGGAGGTCACACAGCAAGCCTGTACCAGAGCAGAGAATTCAGCTTGTGTATTCAGGCACATGTCCTGATCATTCTCCTTTGTATCCTTCTGCACTGTCATTCATAGGAGCCAGGTTAGCAGTCAGATTGACTCAGTCATGAGTGAGTATCAACACTTTCTTTGTTGTTTTTAACACACCCTTTTTCTTTTCTCAGATATTTTTGATCACACTAACTGGTCAGCTATGTAGAGACATCAGCAAGAATAATATTTGGCCAAATGAATTATGAACTCTTCCGAGCATTGCTGTGGTCCAAGAATTATCTGATCCATGCCTGTAACAGTCAACGATATTACTTCCACTAAAATTTGGGTCGGGCTCAATGTATTGTAATCACTAGGATATTAACATTTGGGCTTTAATATGTTTGTTTGTTGTTCATGGCTATGGATATGATAGTATGCTACAAAATTATGTGTGTTAAAGTCTGAAGTACTATGCCATTTACTAGCTGGCTAATAAAACTTCCTGGTAAGCTGAATATTAGTTTCCTGAGTCTTCAGAACAATTTGTTCTGAGTGTTGTAAATAGTACTGTATAGTATACTGCACTTCGAAACAGAAGAAACCCTTTATCTGGTCCAGCTGAGAAAAAACATTTACAAAACATTGCTGATACTTCTTTAGGCCTTTAACTTTCCTTCCAGTCCTTTTCTGTTTTGTCCTTTTCTGTTGTGTGATTTAATCTCCAAAAATTTCACTGAGTCTTACAAATATTGAGCTCTTGTCAGCTCTTTTCCAAGAAGTGTTGTAGTAGACATCTTTCATTCTTGCTGAATGGCTCTTCCCGTTCATTTAATCAAATGGCTTCAGTGGTTTAGGTGGAGTAAGCTTGAAAAGCTAAAACATTCTCTACCCTCTGAGCAGTGAGGTGACCTGGAATATCTTGAGGAAAACTGAGGAAGGCGTGGTATTACAAGCGTAGGTGGTAGCATTATTATTTTTTGTCTAAAACTTCCCATTTCAGTAATCCATTTTCTGGTGCTTATAAATTTGGTAACTTCTTTTTATTTAGGCTAAAAAATTTCCATTTCAAGTGCCTTCCACAGGCTGAGTTTCATACTTAGAGAACTTCAAATAAAAGAAATGTGTCAATTCAGAGGGGAATGGCGTGCTTGGAACAGAATCTGAATTCCAAACTTGTATTTTTTGTTCTGCCACCAGCAAAAAATCTAAGGAACACAGTGATGAAGTCTCTCATCCCACTCAAATGTTTATCTGCATTAAGAATGACAGATACCTGTTACCTTGATGTCTGTGATGGTTTAAGAAGTTTTAATCTTGTTATTGATGTAATTCAGTCTGAGAATACAATCTGAGAAGGATATTAAATAATAATAAATAAATCAACAATAGTTTTTTCAGTAATCTTCATTTTGCAATTTACAGAGTACTTCAGAAAATTAAGATCAAGAATCTGAATTTTAGTTCATAAGTATAATTCTAAAATATAAAGATAACCTAACTTCACTGTAACAAACATTACGTTTAAAAATTCCAACAATCTGGTAAAGTAACAGAATTACTTTTTCATTAGAAAGCAGATCCATTTCATTGACTAGGTCTGTGATACAGAGCAGGATATAACAACTATTTTTCACTTATTTTTTCCATGCATCTAATATTCAACATGGAAACTAAAAACATCCCATCTACTTACAGAAGCCTCTCTTGTCACCGTTCACATCCCGCGATAGTTTCAACTCCAGCTGAGCACTGGCTTTCCTGCATCCATCCCTGCATGCTTGGGCAGTGTTTCTCTTTTCCTCCTGGGTAGCCCATTGCCATTTCCACCTTCTGCATACTTTCTTTTTGTGTTTGAGACCCGTACCCAGTTATCCCAGTTTTGTGTTTGAGACCAGTTGGCCGTTACCCATACTAGCCTTCTGCTATGCTTGCTCAATTTCCTGCATATCAGCACGGATAGTTCTTGCACTCTGAGGAGGTCATCCTAGCAAATCAGCCAGCTCCTTGGGGCCCCTTTGCTCTTCATGGTAGTCTCACTTATGATCCTTCCAAGCAGATACCTGAGCAATCACTTGCTCACTTATTTTGGGATTTTAAAGTCCACAGTCTCATGGTCCTTGCAGATGAGATCCTTGATCTTTGTGTTTCTAACCAGTTCTTCCTTGTTTGTTAGTAACAGAACCAACAGATCATCTTCTCTAGCTGGACTGTGGATCACCAGCATCAACCCAGTATTGTCAACACACTCCAGAAATCTCCTGGGTTGCTTGCCCCAAGCCATATTGCCCTTCTAGCAGATGTCAGGTGGTTCCCCTGAGTGCAGGGGCCAGGAATCACAAGGCTTCCTCCTCCAGTTGCCTAAAGAAGACTTCGTGGACTTCACCTTCTTGATCAGGCAGTGTCTGGTAGATACCTGCTATGCCATCACCTGCATTAGCTTGTCCTCTGAGCCTTGCCCATAAACTCTCAACTGGCTCATCAGCCCTTTGAAGGCAAAGCTCTGTGCGTTGCTCCTGGGATATCAAGTCAAGTTGGCAGGGAGTGCCGCCTTCCCTCAAGAGCTACATTTTCAGAAATGCAGAATACTTCAGTCAGTGTGAAGTAGCTTCTGCAGATATACAAATACTTCTATTCAATCCACGTGGGATGGTTCTTCACTAGTCTAGCGCAGTAAATTGCATCCAAATCTAATAAACACCTATTCATGTTTCACTGGTTTGTTACATTTAAAATAATTACTTATGCACTCCCCCTGTTTTAAAAGGTTATTAAGGATGGGATTATCTGGGTAAAGGCAGCCATGTAAAAGCTGGACAAGTATCCTAGTGCATGTGGAGAGAAAGGTACTCCTGTAGAGTAATTCATCCAACTTTTCCTAGGTAGGTGTTATAGAATGACATCCTCTAGAAATACCTTTACTTTTCTGGTTTGAGTGGGAGCCTAGTTGTGCTAGCTTATAGTTTCTATAACTTGAAATGGTTAACACTATGTTAATTGGATCCCACTTTAATATTATGTAGTCAAGAATTCAGAAGGCCCCAAATAAAGTCACATGCGGAATCTGAATTTGTTCCTAATGTATTATAAAATGGTTGTCAATTATGTGCTCACATACTGGCTTTCCACAGTAGGCTAAAATCCAAATTCTGTAAAAATGTACTGTGGTCTGTACCCAAATATTATTTTAAGATGAATAGAAGCAGCTCCTATTGTCCTCAGTGACAATTTGGCAAGCCCAAGTGAGAGGAGAATGTGTTGCAGTATGTAAGAAAATACTACACAATGCCTACCAAGACCTGTCATCAACGTTCACAATAAAATGTACATGCTGGCTGCTAAAATCTCCAGCAAGCACACAGATAATTAGACAATAGACATATGTTTGTGTGCAAGAAGATTATAAATAAAATTGGCAATACTGCCACACATGCTGCTGGTGCTTAACAAGAATAAATATAAAAAGATCACTATTAATATAATATTTAGTAGAAAAGGAATAAGAAAGAATAGAGGAGAAAATTTGTAGGGTGGAAAGTTTTTTGGGTTTTTTTTAACGTTTTGAGATAAGAAAATGGAAACAAGTATCTGTTTGCCAATTTGTGCAATTCTCTTAGGTAGACACTAGAGGACACAGGGGGCTTAAGAATAATGCAGGACATCATAGAAAAATAAACATAAGTTTTACAGAATGCCATAACATACACACCTTATACGTAGTTGACACTTTAAAACATACTAAATGAGTCTCAAGGTGATAGCCATGTGGCACTACACTGTCAGAGAAGATGATGTTCAAAGACAGTGTGCTTCAAAGGAATGGCATGGGAAACAACTCATGGTAGCTGTGTTAAAGCTCAATAAGGTAATGAGTGGATCCAGTTCAGCTAATTTATAAGTTGTAGCACCAAAATTAGGAGATGTCCCTGAAAGGTTTATTGGTGTGAGAGTACAGGGGGAAATCATAACAGCATAAATTCACTATACAACAGAGACTGGGGTTATACAGTTGCTTTTGTGTGGCCTAAAAGCACTCTGCTGCTAAAGAGGTGGTCCCACTGTCGTCTTGTTCTTAGCCTTGCTCCCATCTCTGGCTGGGCACTGGCACTGGTACCCATGCAGCTTTGTGGGGAACTGGTCCAAGGCTTGTCTGGTCTAAAAAATAATCCTACAAAAAAAAAAAAGTGATGTCTTTAGGGGTTTGGTTGGTTGGTTGGTTTGGTTTGGTATTTGGGGTTTTTGTTTGTTCGTTGGGTTTTTTGGTCAATACTTGTCCAGTGTAAAATATATATACATTTCAGGGGTTGGAATTTTCAGTCTGCCTCTCTGTACCTAGACTGTCCTAACCCCTATGATAAAATAAGGCTCCCTCTTGCTTTCTTAGTATCTGCCCCACCATGTTATGTGCCTGGGTGCACGATGGTTAAGCTTCAGTAAAAGGCCACTGAGTGCTCTCACTCACAATGTCTCATGACTTGAAATTTCAAGGTGGGTTCAACGCTTTGAGGAGAATGAGACTGAAAACTCATGTTTCCTATCTCTGTAATCAGTTCTCCTGTTATTATAACACTAGGTAATATAAGGGATGGAATCACTGTCAGTATTGCATCAAACAACTAGTCATGGTGTTCTCTGTGACTAATGTTTGCGGAATTCTCCAGGTGCTTAAGGAGAGTTCAGGTGGCTCTGAATAAATCCTACACTGCTCAGTTTAGACTTGCATTTTTATAGAGCTACAGGTACAAGCTAGATGGCACATAGCAATGAAGCAGGCACTTTGAAATTGCATAGTGACTGAAGCTCCCAGGAAATTTTTGGACAAGGTAGGGAGTCACAAATGAACTACATGCCTGCCTACAAGGCTAGGCAGTCTAGAAAAACAGTGGTGTGAATGCCAGCTGGTTATTTTGTTTTCATATTCTGAAAGAAATAAAAATTACAGTTATTTGGTTTGCACTTATATCACCGTACTGCTCAGCTCCTGAGGGAACAGAATCTGCAGTTCCCACAGGACATTTGTGATTTGTGTTTGGTACTTATCCAAAGCTAATTTAATCAATGTCAGTTCTGTGAATGTCATGTGTATGTTCTGAATGGGAAGCTCCCATGACACTATAGATAAAGCTACTCCAGTACAAAAATCATGGGGAACAGGTTCAGATATTTTTAATATTAGTATGGGCTAGAACAGATGGGATAATTTCAGGCATGACCTCCAAGAATTTGAGGATCCAAACTCAAAAGAACAGGACAGATCAAAGAGATAATTTCTCTAGGATGAAAAGCTCTTTGTAATGAAAAATGGAAACCACTTTTTAATAGAAGGATACTAGCAGTTAGGACATTATCATCCATCAACAAACAAAAAAAGGAACACCGAGCATGAAAACGTAAAAGAAAAAAGTAAGGGGTCAACAGCTTTTTTTTTTAAGAGTGAGTCAGAGTTGCTAGCTCTTTGAATAATCACTAGCCAAGCTCCTGTTCTCCATTCTTATAAAAATATTTAGAATTCCAAAAAGAGTACAGTAAATAATATCCTTTTTGCTTTAACAGTTGTAGTGACATTAACATATGATCCCAGTGATCTAATGATATTTCAAAATGAAAGGTGACCTTTCTTTCTTTAAAGAACATTCTTAAGCCTCAATTATGCTAAATACACATGCAGGCAGTCCTGCACAATGCTTTGATCACAGAACTTATGGAATTTATCCCTTATGACAATAAGGTGATTAAAATGATCTGTATATTTCAAATTTTGTAAAACAAAGCTTCCCAGCTAGATTCCCATCATGTATTTTCCCTTAGAAATAATACATGTTTATATTTCAATTTTCCCCAGTCTGAACTATTTTTAAGTAAATCAAATTTGTTTAATATTGACTTAATTAAAGAGTTTCCAAAGACAAAGGATCAATTTTTAATTCCAGATCAACTGGATATAACATTTCAACACCCTGAAAAGACATGATTTTTTTTTTTTCCCCTGAAAATTACTGGAATTTGGGGCTCCTTAAATGATCTTTTAAAATACTTCTGTCTGCAAGTAAAAATCAGTGTTCTCATGCATTGGCAGTTTCAAAATCTTGCACTACTGGAAAGTAACTACAAAATTAGCTTACAGTAAGTGTTGTCTTTTTTGTAAAAACATTTTACACTTTGGCTTTATTTTAATTAAGGCTTTTAACAGTGTTAGAGTGTGCTAATTCTTAGGGCTTGTTAAATGTGAGATAATATTTGATTTATTTCTTAAAGTTCTAGATTCTTATGTGAGAACAGTGGCTTTCATTAAAAGTTCATGTGTAGACCTCCTGGCTGAAAAGAAAAGCTTACAATAAAACATACAGGCTTAAAAAAAAGGCTGGGGGGAGGGGAGCCACAGACTCTTTTTTTTTTTAAAAAAGCTTGTAAAAATTGATCAAATCTCGTATTTTGTGGGCACTTGCTTTGGCTGGAGTTGGCAATACCACATGTCTTGGGGTTTTGGTCTAGCTGCAGCTGGTTTAAATTCATATTACTCTTTGGGTTCCCAACTGCATCTGAATATTTTGCAGGCACAACCCAACTCATTATTGCAACATTCAACAGGGCACCTATTGCCTATGAACTGTAAGTTCAAATCCAGCGAATGAAAATGAAAGATGCGAGAGAGATCAATGATAACACATGCCCCTTTGTCTGTAAACACTGTATTGGGATTATCATACAGAATGCATAATTCTACCCAAATTCAATTCCATTCCAGTGTGCCCAGGGATCATGAAGTGCAGGGGGAACTTAAAGAGCCTCTCAGGGTAGGCAAAGGGCTCGACAGCTTTGGAGGAACAGACTGCTAATATTAGACATTTATGATGCCCATGGGAAGTGCAGGGAACAAGAGACAATTCCCACCTCTCCCCTTTTTGTTGAATGTAGAATAAAGAATATAATGATGTCCCATGTTGCCGAAATCCGGAATAAAACTCCTTAACAGCAATGAGAAGTTAAGAAGCAGGCACTCCTTTATTGCAGCGCTGGGCACACGGGGGATCGCTCCACCTATTGTGTGCACCTGTCTTGTCTAACGATACAGTTAAATACACACCTGTTATACATATTCATTAAGTTTCTGGGAAATGTTATACATAATCATCAACTTTCCAGTAAATCATTAGCATATGTATATGTCTCTTCACGCAGGCGCAGCAAAGGTCTCTGGTGGTCTTCAGAAGCCCTCTGGTGGTCTTTCATAGTCTTCCTCACTTGTTCGCTTCTTGACCTCTTTTAGCTGATTCTGCGCAGTATGATTCTCATCACTATCTATATTAGTTTGCATAAAAATGTATACTATGTTCTCTTTTGAAATCCAACCTTTTCAATGATTGGTCTTTCAGTTTGTTATCAAAATGGGAAAGGTAGGGAGTTTCCAAGAAGCAAATCTTCTTGGCTTCTTAAAAGAAAATATAAGCCAACGATAATCAGTTAAAAGTACAGTACTGCACATTCTTTAAGTTCTTTATCTACTATGGTTACACATCACAACTCTATATTCCTAATATTTCAGTTATAATCAGATTTGATTTCTTTTAAAATGTAACATTTCCCCCCTTTGAAAGTTTTGAAAATCACTTCAATACTTTCACTATAATTCTATTGATCAGTTACTATATATTGGAGGAGGTTCTGTGATTCTTTGTTCATTTTGTTGTTTTGTAACAGCTTGGATGATCATGTGATTAAAAGAAGTTTCACGAGTCAAACGTGTTAGCCGATTCATCATTCTCCAAGTTAGGATATATAATATTGCTGTCAGAGTCAAACTGATCAAAACTAATATCAAAAGAACCACGATAGGGTGACACAACTTGTTCAGGATGTCTGTAGCAGTAGGTGACCATCCGAAAAGTGTGTCCTACCATTTATGTTCTGTATCTTTTTGTATTCTTTCAAAAATTCGGTGTATTTCTTTCACATTGTTATGAACAGTTATTAAGGGGTTTTTTGTCCATTTTCCCTAATTTTTTTCTAAAATCTCAACTAGATCCTTGTGTTGTAGTAACTGTTTTACCAAAGCGAGATTCATTCCGATGGGTATAGGTAGTAATTCATGAATCAACATGTAGTTAGATTGCAAAAGTTGGTGAGACGTGACCGGGGCCGAATAGGAAAAGTCACATCTTACAATCTTAGTAAAATTGTATGTCACTGACCATTCTTTCAAATTTTTCCTTGCATTTAATAATCTTCCCAATTTCTCATCCTCTTCTGAATATTTAGGTTTTTTCCTTTGGTATTACAATAGTTTTTGTAAGAATTAATGCCATTTGTAAGGTATTCCTTTTGGCTGTTTCCTTAGCTGATTTATCTGTTAATCTGTTCCCTACAATCTCTTTTATATTCCCTGATTGATGTGTTTTACAGTGCATGATTGTTACTGCAGTTGGTTTCCGAACTGCTTGTAGTAAATGTAAAATCTCCTCTTTATATTTAATGTTGGACCCCTGAGAGGATAATAGTCCTCTTTCCTTCCATAAAATCCCATGGACATGGACCACGCCAAATGCATATTTCGAATCAGTCCAAATATTCACTTTCTTTTCTTCACTCAATTCTAGAGCCCTTGTCAAAGCCACTAGTTCAGCCTTCTGAGCTGAAGCTGTGTTTGGCAAAGCATTGGCTTCTATAACTGATTTTTCAGTTGTTACCGTATATCCTGCATAGCGGATTCCATTTTCAACAAAGCTGCTACCATCTGTGTACAATTCCCAGTCTGGATTGTCCATAGGTACATCCTTCAGATCCTCTTGACTGGAATATACATACTCAATGGTAGTCAGGCAATCATGTTCCAGTTGTCCTTCTTCCTGTATAGAAAAAGTCTAATTGTTTGGAAAAGTATCCAACTGGTCGTTTCCAACTTCTCATCTTCTGAGTCAGCACTCCCAGTGCAATGTGTTTGTTTCTCATGTACAAATAACTGGAAGTCTTTAGTCAGATCCGGAAGTCTCAGGGCTGGTGTTGTCATCAGGGCCTGTTTTAGATTCTTGAAAGCTCTCTGCTGATCTGGACCCCATTCAAATGGTGGACCTTTAAGAGCTTTATACACGCTGGTCTCTCCTCTGTTGTTATCAATATGTCGTCTACATACTGTAGGAGTAAATGTCCAGGTTTGGGACCATCTCGTTTCCACATCTCAAGTTCTTTTGCTAATTGGTTCTCAAAAATTGTTGGACTGTTCTTGAATCCTTGTGGCAATCTTGTCCATGTCAATTGTGTTTTTCGTCCTGTTTTTGGATTTTCCCACTCGAAAGCAAATAATTTTTCAACTTCCTTCTTCCAGGGGTATACAAAAGAAAGCATCTTTTAAATCAAGCACTGTAAACCACTGGTGATTCTCCCCTAGAGTTGTTAAAAGTGTATATGGATTGGTCACTACAGGATGTATGTCTTTCACTATCTGATTTATTGCCCTCAGATCCTGTACTAATCTATATTCTCCTGATGGCTTTTTCACTGGTAAAATTGGAGTATTATATTCAGATTCACACTCCTCTAAGATTCCATATTCCAAAAATTTATCAATTAATTTCTTGATTCTCAATCTAGCTTCAGGTTTAACTGGATACTGTTTTAATTTCACTGGTTTCACATTTTCCTTCAGTTCTACTTTTACAGGTTGTGTCATTTTAGATTTTCCAGGTATCTCTGTGTTTCAAACTGTAGGGATCACAGCATCATCAACTTCTTGTGGCATCTCCTGAATCTTAACCTTCTCCTGTATCATCAATATTTCTCCTGTCTTTGATTCTGGTATCTTTAAAAGAATTTTTTCTCCCTCAAAAGCTATCTGTGTATTCAATTTGGATAACAAATCTCGACCCAACAGGGGTATCGGACATTCTGGTACATACAAAAATTCACGTGTAATTGTTTTATTTCCAAATTTTAAATCAAGGGGTTGAAAGAATGGTCTATTTTCCTGTTTCCCAGTCGCTCCAATTATGTTCGCTGTTTTATTTTCCAATTTCCCTTTGTAAGTATTCAAAACAGAATATACTGCTCCCGTATCAACTAAAAATTCAACTTTATCATTTCCCAGCTTAATTGTAACCAGAGGTTCAGCTGGGTTCCCCTCCGGTCTCTTTCATTCATTTAAAGTCATCATTTTTGCAGCCTCTTGTTGACTTATTTGCCTTTTGGGGCAATCCCTTTTCCAATCTCCATCTTCCTTATAATATGCACACTGATTCATTCCGAGGGGTGTATTAGGTTCCCAGTTACCAAAGTTTCTAAAACTTCCTCTTCCCCGAGCTCGTCTTCTTCCTCTTGCTGCATTCCCTGTTAAGACAGCTATTAATCTACTGTCTCTGATCTTTTTTTTTTCTTTTTTTTTTTTTTTGTTTTTTCTTTCTTCTCTTAATTATTATAGACTTTCCATGCTGTTTCTAACATTTTATTTAAATTTCTTGAATCCTCTCCTTCCAATTTTTGGACTTTTTGCCTTATATCAGGTGTTGACTGCTTCATAAAAAAAATCGAAGCCAATTGTTGTTCTGCTTCTGTCTCCAATTTCAAATCAGTATATTTTTAGTGGTTTCCTTCAATTTTTCCAAAAACACAGAGAGAGATTTATTTTTATCTTGATTTATTTCATATAATTTAGACCAATTCAAAGCTTTCGGCATTGCATGTTTTATTTCATACAATACCTATTTTTGATATCGAGTTAACCTTCTCCTGTGTACAGGGTCATTTGGATCCCACTGGGGATCTCTCGAAGGAAAACTCTGTTCCAAAGTTCCAGAAAGCATTCCATTCATAAGTGTTGCCTCTGCTTGTGTTTTTCCAGTTTTATTACCATCTGTTTTTCAGTACTATCCAATAAATTATTCTCCCTGACTCAATACTCCTTTCCCGTGAATGTGAGGGAGAGAGATCCTGCTCCTCCCTTGGTGGGGTTATTTCTAATTCTAGTTCCATTTTATCTTCTTTTGGTACCATACATTTAATGTATCTTTTTCTAATATCACAAGCTGAACAACAACTCTTAGTTTTCTTATTTTCTGAAGTTAATGTTATCACTAAATTGTCTCGACTAATTAACTTGTATTTTTTTTTTTTTTTGCCAATCCGTTTTCTGCCTCAAATAAAAAAACAGATCCACATATGGCACTTTACTCCATTTACCCTCTCTCCTACAAAATAACATTAACTGTAATATAGTATTATAACTTAAAGTTCCATTCGTTGGCCATTTTTCTTGATCTTCCAAAACATACAAAGGCCACCAATGATTGCAATATTCAATCATTTGACTTTTACGTAAATCATCATGTAATTCACTCCAATGTGCCAATAAACATCCCAATGGTGATGTTTTTGGTATCTTTTCATCAGTGGTTATATTTCCCATACTCTTTCTTACTCTTAAATAATTTGGCTAATGCCATTATGCTTATATATCAATTACCAAATACATCAAATATCAATTATCAAAGTTCCAAATATTAATAACCAAATATCAAATATCAAATACCAAATACCAAATACCAAATATCAAATATCAAATACCAAATATCAAATACCAAGTATCAAATACCAAATAAATGCAAATGACAATTGTCTCAGATACACAGATGTCCAACCCAGCAATAGCTTTCGCTTATGACTTACGGGTAGACTTATCCCAGATACACAGATGTCCAACCCAGCAATAGCTTTCGCTTATGACTTACGGGCAGACGCCTAGGCTTCTCCACAGACGGGTACCCTCTGAGCCCCAACCCTGCGAAGCTTTCGCCGCGCCTTACGGGCAGGCTATCCGAACAGATTCCAGAGAAGAAGTGCCTTACCCTTTCTCCAGGGAACGTTGCGAGGAGCTTTGCGAGTCGAGAGCGATGGTTCCCCCCCGAGAATCCCTCGGTGCCGGCTGGAGTTCGATCACCACTCGATCTCGTCCAGTCTCACTCGCAAGGTCCCACCTGGGTCGCCAAAACTGTTGCCGAAATCCGGAATAAAACTCCTTAACAGCAATGAGAAGTTAAGAAGCAGGCACTCCTTTATTGCAGCGCTGGGCACACGGGGGATCGCTCCACCTATTGTGTGCACCTGTCTTGTCTAACGATACAGTTAAATACACACCTGTTATACATATTCATTAAGTTTCTGGGAAATGTTATACATAATCATCAACTTTCCAGTAAATCATTAGCATATGTATATGTCTCTTCACGCAGGCGCAGCAAAGGTCTCTGGTGGTCTTCAGAAGCCCTCTGGTGGTCTTTCATAGTCTTCCTCACTTGTTCGCTTCTTGACCTCTTTTAGCTGATTCTGCGCAGTATGATTCTCATCACTATCTATATTAGTTTGCATAAAAATGTATACTATGTTCTCTTTTGAAATCCAACCTTTTCAATGATTGGTCTTTCAGTTTGTTATCAAAATGGGAAAGGTAGGGAGTTTCCAAGAAGCAAATCTTCTTGGCTTCTTAAAAGAAAATATAAGCCAACGATAATCAGTTAAAAGTACAGTACTGCACATTCTTTAAGTTCTTTATCTACTATGGTTACACATCACAACTCTATATTCCTAATATTTCAGTTATAATCAGATTTGATTTCTTTTAAAATGTAACACCAAATGGCTGGGTGGTGCAACCCCTATCCTCTCCTCTGTATCAAATAAATACAGATGGTTTACTGTTTCTTGAGACTTAGTCCTACCTAGATCTCTGCCTGTAGTTCCATGCTTTCCCAGTGCTGGGGAAGCCACAGGTTTACTATCTGGTTATCTGTCCTATTTTAATATAGGTTGCAGATATCAACCTAAAGTATCGAAGTCTAGTACAGCACATGATTCTTAGGTACTATATTATTTGTAAACACCATGAATTGACAGTGAGTGTATGATCTTGAACAACATCATTCTAGTTTGACTGTGGATGGCAACATCCATATTTTTGAATGGCTACGTTGAAACTGCTTGTGGCTCTTCAAAGTCTGCAGCACAGACTTGTGGCAAAGCACTGTTTCATTTAATAGCTATAGTTTCAGGAAACAAAATATTGTTGCAGAATGTATATGAAGCATTTCCCAATGGCTCTTGAGTCTGAACCAGGATCCAGTGCTGAATTATTTGATGAACATGACTGTTACAACCTTCACTACCTTCACCTCCAGTATTCCTGGGCTAGTACCAGTTCTCATATCACATCCATCATGCTCTTATTTATAAGTAACTCCATTCATCAATCATTATCAGAGTGATGTTTCGTATGCTTAGGTGGGTCAGATATACTTTTAATGTTTCTGTGAAACCATCTTGCTTCATTTGCTAATTCAGACACAGATACATATCATTCATTGAGCAGCTCAAAGGAATGGAATAAAACCTCTTGGTAACATCCCTATATTCACCACAGAAAGGAAAGGCAAGAAGTACAATTTAACTGTCCCCAGCCTCAATCTCACATGCATTTTGCTACTCCCAAGCAAGCCTGAGTTTGAGCTTTTCTTGTGCTTAGGCATTCTGACCATTTCTTTTCTGTATAATGTCTTACGTTACTAATGAAGGGTATGTTTATGTAGCAGCCCCTCCTCTTAAGAGGCTTTCTCCTGTCCTCAGTCATCTGTTTTCATTACTATGGTAGGAACCTTAAGATTTTCAAAGCTTTCAAACCTTCCTCTGCCAAATCTGGTTGAGAGGGGCAACAGATGCAAAAGATATGGGGAAGGAATGACAGATGGACACTCAGGCAAGGATGTGTCTGCATATCCTCGCACGCACACTTATACCCGTATGCACTCACCCATACAGCACGGCTATGCAATCAGGTCTCATTTTCCTAAGAAATGCCGCTGAGTTAGACTGTTAGCACACTTCCTAAATCTGCTGCCCTATAGCTCTGCATGACGTGGTCTCCACACTCATTACACCAGGTTATGTCTGTATGTAAATAGCTTGAAATACTAATAATATTTTCCTTTACTAGAAAGGAAATTATTTTTTTCATTTCACTTTCACAGTGACAGATAGCTGTGTGCACTAATAATTTTCAAATCCTCAACCTAACTCCAGTAAGTTCAATCATCTGAAGGAATTCACACTGAGGGTCTGATCCATGTGTTAGAAAGTAGTTATGTTTTAGAGAAACTAAACTAAAAGTAACAGAAGTGGTCCAATATTTTAAAAGCAAATAGCAGAGCCACTGGTATGCTTTTTCCAAAGTGCTGTGTCATGTCACTGCTAAAGATCATAGATTTCTTAGTGATTCTTGCTTCTATGCACTAGCTCAAAACCTCCAGGCGGTGATTTTTTTTTTTTCCTACACAGCCTTATTATGTTTTGCAGAAAAAATAAATACAAAGGAAAAAATCTAAGAGCAAACACATTTAGAATGTTGGCATGGCTCTGCAAACACGAAGGGGGAAAAGGCCACTGGAATATTTCTCCATATTTATTTATAGGCTTTTCAATTTCCTCCCCCTTAAAGACATATTGATTTTAAGTGCATCATGAAAATATATATATATATATATCTTTCAAATAATGCTGTAATTGGCTTCTTTGGAATGCACACATTTCATTGTGTCCTGTATAGCTGTAAAAGCCAAAGAGGAATTTTTCAGGAAGAGAAAGGCCAGGTTCTTCTTTACCTCACACCAGTTCACATGGGTCTAACTCCCCCATGTTTAGTGGTGTTCCTCAAGATGAATAACAGCGCGAGCAACAACAGAGCCTGAATCACAATGCTTTCTCCTGCTTTTTTGGAGAAGAGAGGAAAGTCTAAAGAACTGAAGGTATATATTCCTTTTGCTGCCTTCATAATGATAGATGAATATTTGTTCATGTGTCAAAATGGGATGAGAACTCCTTTAGACTGTATTTTCTACAAAATATATCATGTAATATACTGAATGGGTTATGTATAGGTAGGATAAACTCTTGTGAGGATTATTAGAAATGAAAATACAAAGGAGAGGTTTAAGCTAAAAAAGTTATTTGAGACCACCCTTAGCTGGATCTTGATTTAGAAACAAAGTGTTGAAATCAGCTTTGAAGCACCATACTTCAGACAATAGACAGAGACTTAGAAATTCTTGATTCATTTTTCTTCTCTGCCATTGACACATTGCATCATTGCAGGCAAATCTTTTCATCTCTTATTGTTCCAAATCCCCCTCTGTAAAAATGAATAAGAACACTTCCTTTTTGTCTTCATTTGTCTGACTTACTTGTTTTAAATTTTATGGCTTCTGGATATAGGGCTTGCTTTTTACTCTGTATATTTGTTTAGTGGCCTTTGTTGGGAGTCACTGGGCACTACTCTAATAAATAATAGTTCTACTGTTACTAGTGAGGTTACTTGAGTCAGGTTCTCCATTGGTAAAAGTCAAAATTCACATGCTACGATCACAATAAACTCATTTATAAAATTTGAGTGAAGCTGCTTAAAATCCAGCCATCAGCAGGCTATGTCTGCTTCTATTAGCAACAATCAGTGCTTCTGCTCTCTATCAGTGAGAAAGGTGTTCAGCTCTTTTGTTGAAGCCGGTTAAATCCAGACAAGGGCCAGACAGCTTCATCCACAGATTTGCACAAAGCTTATACCATCAATAGTAAATCCAGTCTAAAAAGACACAAGTTTGGATAGCATTTCTGTTTACATTACCAAGGTATTTTTACCAAATGCATTTTAGTACTGTATTGTTAAGGGAAATGTTTGTAGACATTTTCATTAGTATCTGGCAGAGAAAAGCAAGGGGTTTATGAAAGTACAGAAAATAAAATTCTTCTAAAGTATGTACGGTCAGATGATAGTACAGTGGAGTAAATTTTGAGATTATTTTGTGTTTCCTGGTTAGAATCTCTAGTATTGTTAGCTGTTTGCTTTTGCTTTGTTATGCAAAAGTGCCTTTAAAGAACTTCTGCAATAAAGAGATTATTGATTGCAATATCCCCATGCTGACAAAGGATTCTGGTGGACGAGATCATTTGAATGTTAAACTAACTTACTCGTGGTGGGTAAAATCCAGAGTGGTTTCATATTGAATTTAGCCCTCTAACAATGACCAGGAGGAAAGCCCGACACAAGATGACACATTTTTACAGTCTGTGATTCAAAAAAAGAGTTACACTACAAGATATCAAATGATACATAATCACTTGGTCTTCTTATGAATTCTGACATCCAATAACAGCAGGGGAGAGGGAGTTTCAACGTTAAAACTGAATACTTGCCTTTTCATAGTTTAATTCAGACTTCTGACCTTACGTTTCATAGAAATTATGAATATTCTTGACAAGTTCGCCTCAAAGGCTGGAGAACTGGGTCAGCTAAGCTGTCCAAAATACAAGTTTTTTAAGATCATCATAACTAATTAGGTTTACAGATTTTTTCTAGACAACTCCTGAGTCACGAGAACTCCTCTGGAAGTGTGAACACCGACAAACTGGGAAATACTTTCTTTTTTATACCAACTAACCCTGTTAGGATGATTCAATTAATAGTGGCCAGGTTTGATTCAAATCAGAAAAGCTTTGACCCCATCTTTCAAGTTAGCTGGACTTTTTTTTCTCCACAGCCAGAGAAATACATGATCTCAGAAGGACCCTCACAACAACAGTTACTTTTCAGTTTTCCTCCTGTTCTCCTCCTGTTTCATGAAGGAAATGGAAACCTGCAGCTCAACTCTGCCACTTTAGAGGCAGAAATCACCAACGCTTCTTTTTTGCTTCCTGCTTATCTGATCCAAGGTGAAGGTAACTAAGAGACATAGGAACTGTAATCCTGTTGAGATTTTACTGTTAGAAGCTGCTTATTGCTATAATCTCAGGTCTAAGACTTGTATAGCTAATGGAGTGCTATAAACTTACATACTTTTTGCCTCCCTTACTTGAGTGTGCCAAGTGGCACGTCAGGACAAATATTTCCCAAATCAAAGGTCTGTTAGTAGTCTATTTCCTAGCTCTGTAGTTTCAAGTTCTTTACTGTAATTCATGGCATGACTGTTTTTTTAACATTTTTTTAATTCTAGTACTTAAGAAATGGAGACATCAATTTTTAATTTTTACACTTAACTTTATTTTTGTCTTTTGACATTTAAATGCACTGAAGCATGCTGTTTCATAGAATAAATAAGTGTATTTAATCCCCAAACTTTTACTTCATGCAAAATGGAAGAAACATCTGTGAAACCTGTATGAAACAGAGCTTCTAAATGTGAGAAAAGTCGTCAGTCAGCAACTAACTCGACAGGATAGTTTACCGAGTTGTGGTGGAAGGTCAGCCCAGCTAAGCACTCAATAGTCATCTGTGAAGACCAACCTTGCAGACAAATTGTAAATACACATAATAACAAAAGTTTCCCTGCACTCCTTGATGACTCTGAACTGTTGTTCAGAGAGCGTAAATGATTTCTGTAACATCACAGGCAGAGACTCAGACCATGGGTACACATTATGCAAGAGTGTGCAGCTGGCAGAGCACAGCAAGCACCGTGGCAGCAAGAGCAAGCAGGTTTGAACAGGGAGTGAAGAAGCGAAAGAGATTCAGGGCATCCCTACTGAGAGGTTGTTCCCTAACCCTAATGGCAGTGAAAGGAATTATAACCTAAGTCTAATGATTTTGAATTTATACTTAATCCACTTGGCTGTGATTGTAGGCCAGTACTGTACATGAGAGGGTGTGTTTGTAAAAGCAGAGAAATTTGCTTGTGACACAAAAATGAGGTACTGGACTGTTCCATGGCATTAATGAAAAAAGTTTTTATGTGGTTTCTAATGAGTTTTAACCTGTTCAAATAACATCACATAATAGTTTAACATATCTTGTAATTGTCTTCAATAATTATAAACTAGCCTTAAGGGCAGCTGACTAACAGCAGCTCCCAACGATTTTCTTGCATCAGCAGCTACAGAAATAAATTCAAACCCTAGGATGGGAAGGTCAGCTCCACTGAAACAGAAGAGGCCACATCCAGCCCAGAATTCATGCTTGACAGAGAAGCATCTATATGTTTCTGCTTTAGCTACAAGTCGTTTTCCTAAACAGGACACAGTCTTTCTTCTCCTCTCAGTAATGCAGAGGTGTAGAATTCCTGCATGATTTCTATTCATGTGGCAGACTTGCCACAGTGCTGTTGGATTCTTTGCCATTAGAGTCACCATTAATAATTTTAAGGTTTGCTAGAAATTACTTTGAAATGAATTTGCACTACACTTCTCCTGTGCATTAACACCAAATTGGGTCTCTGCTACATTTTGTTGAACCTGAGTATATGACCTACCTATGTTGTGGTGTCGTGAGGCCTTTGGATCCTGACATTTTTAAATGACTGATGGAAAGATCTGTTGAGAGTAAACAAGATTTTTCTCCCAGAAACTGCTTAGCCATTAAACCAGCAAGTTTCTGTTACTTCTGGATATCTACTGAAATTTTTTAAATCCTCAGGATCCCTGAAATATGGAATAATGAGCTGCATTTCTCCCAGTAAGTCCAAGAAGTTCTAATAAACCCCCAGGTATTTGTAAAACACATTTAAAATCAGGTATGCGTGGACATTACTCTCTGGATAACTTCTGCCACAGCCCTGAACTCCGTTCACCTTTGGGGTCAACAATAAACTTCCTTGTCTTTTAGGAGTTAAAGCTAAAAATTATGCTTACCTAAAAACGTAAAAGGTAAGGCCATAAATAGCTGAGCAGGGAACCACAGCCCTTATTTAACTGGGGGAGAGTTCTGCTTTTGATTTCGGTAAAGCTTCATAGTTTAAATGGAGTTGAAACAAGTCAAAATCCAGAAATTATGCTGTCTCATGGAGAAAAATCCTGAGAAGTAAAACTAAAAACAAAATCATGAAAACATCTACCATCAACTTGTCCTCCCTAAACTACTTTTCTAATTCCTCCACAAATTTATTTCCATTTGATTTAGGAGTTCCAAACAAATATCAGATTGATTTCTGAATGTCAGAGAGGGAGCTTAGAGTTTTAGTAGCCGATTTTATTCATATTCTTCAAAGAATAAATGACAGCATACATCTTGTATTCTTAGTGCATTTTCTATCCTTTTATAAATGGTGTTGTGCGAGCCTCTTCAGATCTGTACTTGCAGTGGCTTGATGAGGCTTAATTATCATTCAAATAGTTTCAGTTATAGAGAACTAGGACGAAGAAATGCAATTTATTTGTAAAAGATACAAAACCCAAACTAGTTAAGTATGCCCACTGACAGATGTGTCATGAGACAGATTGTTTCACAATGGTTCAGCATATCATTTAATATTTGACAATGATAACACTTGTAAATACAGGAAAAGTCTTGGATTTTTGAACAGATCAAGCAATAACCAGGCTTACAGGATCAGCTGAGTGCCCTCAGGTTAACAAATAACATGATGATCCAAATTTTAAACAAATAAATACAAATCTATATTTAACTGAAGTTAATATCAGAAAGAAGAAGCAAGTGTAGCTACTATAGAAAACCAAAGCCATGGGTCTGAAAAATCATTCGATTTTTCTTGCTTTCTTTTGTTTAACTGTATCATATGAGCTGCATCCATCTCCACAACCAAAGCTCAGATCGTTGCTTGTCCCTAAGCCTGATCAGAATTCACCAGCTAGGTCTTCTCCATTGAGGGGCTCAACCCAGCCAGAGTCCTCAGAGCTCACTGACCATGTGGAGCTCCAGCCCAGCAAATCTGTGGGTGCAACGGCACGCGGAGGACTTGTGGGTGCTTGCAAACTGGATATGGTGGAGACAGAACCAGGGAATGGAGCTCTGCAGGATGGGACAGAGAAAAGTAGTGGGGTCATGGCTTTGTTTTGTGCCAAATAAGCAACTTTCTTCTTTCTCTACTTTGCCTCTGCTCTTACCATGACAGAGTGGCATCCGAAAGGGATGGGAAGGAATAATCCCAGACTGAACTCAGAGATAGGGACATACAGGCCAAGAGCGACAGGGAAAGGGAAGGATAAAAAGGATAATCAATCTCATTTTCAGCTGAAGAAATTTGAACACCTTCAATGGCTAATTTTGTATTTCCTCACTATGAGAGGGACAAGAGCAGCAGAAGTTTCCTATGCAACTGAGTGCACAGAGGTGGTGTGCGCTTCTGGAATAAGACGCAGCACTGGGTAGAAGTAAGTAAGTAAGTAAGTAAGTAGGTTTAACAGCCCGTTTAAGAACTAGCTCGGTCCTGGGAGAGTGTCCCAGTTACTGGATGAGACAGCTGAGCTTTCACTTATCGCCTGTTTGTGCTCCACTGAATCTGGCGTTATTTTCTTTTAGAGCATTGCTATTCCAAAGGCAGAGGTGAAGTTTGCCCTCTCTCACACTCTCTTGGAAACTTAATGAGCGGCGGGCAGGGCCAGCTGGAGGATTGGTAGGTTATAAGACAGCCCTCAGGCAAGTGAGTGCAAGTGCTCCAACCACTGAATTATCACCATCTACAGCTGGGTTTTAGGAGGAAGGAACAATCTCTGTGCCATCTTTGAAAGAAGGACAGAGGTAACTACCTTCAGGAAAGGATTTGGGGGCTCTGTCTCCCAGGAGGAAGAAAGTGCATTCAGGTAGTGTTAAATAAGGTGAAAATGTAGCCACTCAGCCTCCCGACTTTGGCAGTTTCACTTTCCTGGGTGGTGTTTTCGAGACTTAACTGTGGGGGGCTCTGAAATGAACCCTGGCACTGGGCTGAGACCTGCACTCGTGTCTGGATCTGGGCTGACTCATTCTCCGCTCATGTCAGACAAGCTTGATAATAACACACATAATAAAAACTAGCCTCAGACACAGCGTCTCTACCATGGAAGGACCAGTATTGTAAGACATCGAAATAGATTCCTTATAGACACTGCAATGATAATTAATGCTTCAGACTGCTTTCCGTGTGCAGACCGCAGTGTTAATTTTGCTTCAAGTCATCTTCATGTGCTTGTCAACAAAATCTTTTTCACACTTATCCCAGAGATAAGGAAAAATGCAATTCAGAAAGCCCAAGTAGAATTCTCATATGTTAAAAATTAAGCAAACAGGTAAATGCTTTCTGTGTAAGAAAATATGCAATTTGCCCATGATGATAACAGGAGGTTCAGGCAGATCACATACATTGTGGAGTGAAAACTTGAGCCCTAGAAACCAGTAGTAAAGCTTTCTTTGACTTCACCATACTTTAGCTTTCAACACATACCTTTTAATGCCCAACACTTTGCCTTAACCACATCATCCCTCCCTGTGTATGTGAGAATGAAGCATGTTTTCATGCCTGAGAACTTGTTTTTTAATTTTTTTAAAAAATATAAATAAAAGATTTAACATGTACAAAGTTATTCAGGTCAAAAACTAGCTAGCATTAGAAGTTTTTCATTTTTTCTGTATTCACAAACGTGTCATATTAGATCATTCCATTAAGGGTAATCTCTTGGATTTCTTTTCTCTCTAGCCAGTGAATGTTCACAAGACAGTGGTTCTCTTTACAGAAGTGATGCTGTTTCCATGCTATAAATTTCCCGTGAGGGTGATCTAAAGCTTATAATGACTTCCACTCCCAAGGAAAACCATACAGCAGAATTAGTGAGGAAGTTATTTGTCCTGGGCTGCAGAGCCTGACAATGGAGTAAGCAATAAATTGACACCCATGTAGTCCTTATTGGTCAGCTATCATATATGTGCATGCAGTTTATTTTTCTGGCAAATAACACAAAGCCATCTCTTAATGGAGTGTTTTTCAAGGGGCTCTCTCTGTTTTTCAGAAATAAATGCAATGATTTAACCATTCAATCCCTCCTGACATTGATTGGATTTCTGTATTTCAGCCTCATGTATCACTTTTGAGTTACAGGAACAAATTTTAGCTTTGTGCCAGATTTTTATCTGTAGAGTGTGTCTGAGGAAGAGCTATTAATCACTAAGAAAGTATAGTATAGACATGTGTAGTTTCTGAGGTAAGAGCTGTTCCTGTAAAGATAAGAAGGCAGTAATGTTCAATAGTTTCAAGCACAATCTCCTACTAAACTGTTTTCCCTGTCTTTGCTGAGGTTTTAAAGGTAGTTTCCAATTTAGGAAATCTGTACCCACTTGGGATCAGGTGCTGTGGTTCAACCCCAGCCGACAACTAAGCACCACGCAGCTGCTTGCTCACTCCTCCCCACCCAGTGGGATGGGGGAGAGAATCAGGGAAAAAAGTAAAACTCGTGGGTTGGGATAAAGACAATTTAATAGGACAGAAAGGAAGAGAAGAATAATGATGATAATAATAAAAGGATTGGAGTACACAAAACAAGTGAAGTACAATGCAATTTTGCACCACTCGTTGACCGATGCCCAGTTAGTTTCTGAGCAGCGATCCGCCCCCCCAGCCAACTCCCCCCAGTTTATATACTGGGCATGATGTCACATGGTGTGGAATACCCCGTTGGCCAGTTTGGGTCAGCTGTCCTGGCTGTGTCCTTGTGACCCTCCAGCCTTCTTGCTGGCTGGGCATGAGAAGCTGAAAAATTCTTGACTTTTAGTCTAAAC
Source organism: Harpia harpyja (assembly GCF_026419915.1). Taxonomy (NCBI): domain Eukaryota; kingdom Metazoa; phylum Chordata; class Aves; order Accipitriformes; family Accipitridae; genus Harpia; species Harpia harpyja. The sequence goes on from NC_068962.1 coordinate 8,956,540, forward strand.
ACTACTTAGCAACAATTGAAAACGTCAGTGTGTTATCAACATTCTTCTCTTACTAAATCCAAAACATAACACTATACCAGCTACTAGGAAGAAAATTAACTCTATCCCAGTCAAAACCAGGACATGAAGAAAAGAAGTTCAACCTCATGTTGGCCCTGCAAGGCAACATGTCTAATGCCGGGTCCTGGCGGTGAGGGTAGCAGTATACTTGTGTCTCCCTTGTTCTGGTGATGCAGCTCGTCAGGAAGTGGGTGGGTGGCAAGGGAGGTTAATTTTACTGTCTCCGAGCATGTGAGAATCATGAGTAAGGCCTGCAAATACCATTTGTCTGACTTGACGCTCACAAGATTAAAAAAAAAAAAAAAAGAGGTAAAAGAAAGAAACATTTTTAATTTCTTTTTGATTTATGATTTCTGAGTCTCCAGAATACACACAGGTTTCACGTTCAAGCTTTTTTCCAAGTATAGTAGGATTAGAGCATTATGCTGTTATAAAGGAAAGCTTTAATTCTCACCTAATCATATAATTTTGGAGCAAGAACTTAAAAAATAGCAAATATCACTACATTTGCAATAAGGCAATGGGAACCAGCAACATGGAGAGGATGGAGCAACAGGCTGCCAGCCAAGCAAAAATGTCAAGAAAAGGGGACAATTTGTCACCACTACAGTACATTGCTATCTCAGAAAAAGGGAAAAGTGAAAAGCTATGCTTGTCACTCTTGGAGGAAATTCTGCAAGATCAGAAGAAAAATCTCTGCTTTCATAACAGATTGCTCTTACAAGCTAGCTCCCAGATGCTCACCCCTGTCCTCTGCCGTGAACTCTTTCCCCCATGGCTGCAGCGGCAGAAAACAGGTCAGACAGACATCATCACCTCCACGCTGGAATTACTGAAGCGTTGGCAGCTGTCCCATGGTCTGCTGCACCTGCCTGTCCTCATAGCAGACTCAGCAGAGAACGGGATGTGGAGTCTGGGACCGGCACACTTCGGGCTCCCCTGCAGAGGCTGTCCCATGTACTTCAGCTGGAGCAGCCAGCACAGAATCACGTCTGCACCTCTAACACAGAGCAGAGAAGATGAAGATGCATGCCTTATTCTCTGCTATCCTAATTATTGGAGTAATTACTTTCAGGAGCACAATGGAACAGATTACGTTTTAAATCAGTGAATTCAATTTGGGGTAGAATGCACATGTTCTTTTTGTGATGTATTCTTCCCCATATTTACAGGAAAAGTGTTTGAGAAAGCATTATTCACTATCCTGATTTGAAAACTTTTCTTTAATTGATCAATTACTAGAAAAAAACGTAGTGGCTAAATTTCCTTTTCCTAATGAAAGCATTCTTAAACCAGCACTATCAAAATGGCTAGTGGTTTACTTTAAATTAACCCATTATATCTTCATTTCTCTCATAAAAACTTTTTTACTGAATGAGGCAAAGTTTTCTTTGAGTGTGTTCAAAATAAAATGCATGTTTACAAAGTTACTTCTTTGCATACACAAATGCAGAAAAATCTTATGTAAATGCAGAAATGCTCCCGCAAGGACTGAAAGTATATCTAACAACATATATTATCAAGTGCCTTGCCACCCCTAGAAGAATTTTGGATCTGACTGTGCTGTGAGTTTGTGTTACGAAAACACAGGAAGACATGGTCCTTAGTCCAAGGGTACGTAATGTGATGGTAGGTTGAATATTTAGCTCTAGCCCTTAGTAAGAGAGAACATATAATTATTGGCTCTGAAATATTAATGTTTGGATTAAATTGTAATGCATATCCTTGTCTCTCTCTACTTCAGGAGGAAGTATATTGTACAAGTATAAATGTTTGGTGATGCTTATTTACCCATTTTAGTTCTTGACTGAGCTGTAGTGGCTGGTGCATTAGACTGGAGAAGAATCAAATTTCTCTTATATCCTGCCTTTACCTGCAAATGGAAGTTGATGTCTTCTCTGTGTGAGACTGTGAGTAATCTTCATGTGGTCATAACAGGGAAGGATTCATTAGGGCTGAAAAATAAAATTAAGGATTTCATTCCATGAAAAAATATAAAAATGGTAGTTATACCCAAGGGATGACATAAATGGCCCCAAAAGTCCATTCCAGGGCTACATCCTATGTATTTGCTAAGGAACGGTACAAAGATGGAAAGTGCAACATGTATAAGAAATAAAAAGAATTGTAGAAAAGCAGCAACATTCAAAGCTAGAAGTACTGTCCTCAGAAAAGGTTCGTGCTAGGTTTCTGCAGTACGCCACTAACATCTTATAAGTGGCTTTGCCCGAGGCGTTTCTGAAACCCTTCTATAAAAAGAACATAGGAAATATTTATCTCAAACTGAAGATTATCTCAAAGTAATCCTTAACCTGAAAGAATTTCTGGCTTAGGAGGGGTTTAGACTTGCAATTTACAGCTGAATTAGAGATTGATAGAATTTGTGTTATGAATCTAAAACCCTGGTTCTAAAAACTCTTCAAGTTTTGGAGAAGCCCAAGAGAATGTTCTAAAACAATATTACACCTATATTACAATTATCTTCTTAATTTCATGTAATAATGGCTGTAATAATGACCAGAAAAATACAGTCTATTGTCTTGCAGAGAAGCTTAAAATGAAAAGAAAAAAGATCAGGCCTAACAGATACCGTCTCCGTTTTGTGTCATGATAACACGAATCACAAAACAATTGTGTTACAAAAACACACTTTCTCACTGAGGAAGAAAGAATAAAATCTTAAAACTGTAGCTTCTTCAAGAGTCAGCAAACATAAGCTTCCCAACACGTAAGTGGTGGGGGGGTCAAGACCTTTTTTGTTGTCTCTGTAATGCAGGCAGATGAGTTAGGTACTGCTTTGGACTGGGTGAGTGCCTTCACATACTATTTCCCAGACTGCTTCATCCTTCCCACAGCTCCAAAGAGTTTTTGTCATTTTTACCCCTTCCCAACCACTACTAATTTGTCCTAATGTGGATGGAAACCTCCTCAAGCCTGACTTTTTCTCACGCTGTCCCAGGAATATTCCTGGCATAGATCATGAGCGTCTCCCTTCGCTGGTTTTCTTTAGAGCACTTCATGAGCCATCATCTTTCATCCCACGATACGCTCTTCCATTGAAATATCTTAGCGCAGTATTACTAAGACAAGTGCCTCTGGAGAACTAGAGTAGGGTAGTGGAGCAGTGGGGCAGGGAAAGAAAATATAACAGTAGTTTCTCAGATATTACTCACCAGTTGTCTTCATCAAATACACAAATCACTAAATGGGCTGAGCAGGGTGTACCCATGTTTGTGTCGACACAGTGTGATCTCATTGTGTTCTCTGTACCTGCAGTGGGTTTTCTACAGAAGTATTTAATTTTCAGTGTGATTCATGGAATTTCAGTCAATTTCAGCTATTGACCCTCAGCAGAGAATTATATTTTTGTTAATCCTGGGCATTGTGTGAGGACTTCAGCCCTTAATACTTTCACTGAGAAAGTAATTTAAAATTTTTCATAGTTTGCATTTATGTTGTGAGCCACTATAGCTCAGATTATGAACCAATTAAGACTTCTCAAGTCTTAAACCTGCATGAAATGTAATAGTCACTTTCTACAAAGCAGTCTCTTTGCCAGTCCTCTGTTTTTTTCCCAAGAGTTGTTCTTATTCCTCTAATAGGATTATAATTTACAACACATTATCTGAATTTTTAACTACTATGACCCTTGAAAATGCCTGGGTTCGTCAACACTGTCAGATCTACTTTGTACCAATTACTGAGTAGGATGAAGGGGCTTGACTAGTTAGTTGTGTCATCACTAATATAAACATTCCAGCATGGTGTAAGTGTGGGTGTTTGTGGATTACAAGAATACAGTATGTTTTTTGAACTGGATTCTTAAAGACACTAAGTATCTTTAGTCATTGCTGTACTTAAAGATTTGAGAGTGCAGAGAAGTCTTGTAGAAGTAGCGTCAGAACTTTTAGTTTCTAAATTACCGATTTCTTAGGTTCATTGATATAGTACAGATTTAAATTTACACAGGGACTGTCAGCATGATCTTTACAAGGAGCTTCACAGAATTTGTTTAAACTTCATCTCCTTATTCACATGGATAGATCATTCTTAAACATAAGACTCTTCACATGGATAACAAATAAAGCTGCAACTGTATACACCTTATCCACAAAAGCATTATAAAAGAAACATTAACTGTGTAGACACTAGTCAGTTACCCCAAGTGCACCATTTGATTTCATGTTGTCTTTCGTTGTATTGGCACAATAGTCTTTCTTCAATATTTAGGTTCACTGGAAGTTTATCAATTTAAAATATTTTAAATGAGGACAAATTTCAATACCTCTTCTCTTCATTGGTAACAGAAAACAAAGAAGATTTTAAAAGAATTTTAAAGAGGAATTTTAAAAGGTTGTAAAATATTTTTAGAAGGTCTTTTTTTTAAAATGGTATAAGGATTTTTACAGTGTGTTACACTGTAGAAAATTTTTCCTGGACAAAAGAATAAATCCTCTTTTAACATCGGGGTTAAAAGAGTAATCCTTTGGATACATTTTCTTTAGGATCTTGACCTATACATCTCTAAGGCAACAAATACACATACACATGTGTATATACACATAAACTGCTTTTATTTCCTGGACTAGCCATGTTATGTCTATTCTGTCACGCATGAATCAGCTATAGCATATTTCTGGGAGCAAACAAATGTTAAATAGACATGTTCTGTGTCAGCATATCTGCTGATATTGAAGGAAGCCATAGATCTTCTTTTGGTCCATATTAAAACTAGATACATTCTTTGCTTCTACTGCTGTATTTGGAAAATTGTTGTAGAAACTTCTGTCTAATCTACATGCAGAATTTATTTCTGACTGTTGGTCTTATGCCAACGTGCTTTAAATAACCAAAGAGACCACTAGGCTCTCACTGTACTGGAAAAAATTAAACAGATAAGTATAAAGGACCCAGAGATTTTTTCCCCCCTTTTTTTTTTTCCCTTTTCTGAACTGCTTCTTTTTTGCCTAAAAATAAAAAAGTATTCCTGAAAAGACAACTGGACTAAGGGATGCCAGGTGTTTTATGAAGAGACATACTTTCCTACACATTTTTTTGCTTTTCACCTAGCACAGAGCTAGGATTTTTCAATGAAACCAACTAAAATAGGATTTAGGACCTGAAATGCCAGTGGAACTACTTTTGTCTTTGAAGTCAGACAATTCAGAACAACTACTTATATCCTTAAAATTAAACACCGCAGGACTAGGTTGAATGGGTGCTTTAATTACGTTTACTGACCAGAGGTACTTAAAGTGATTTACTAAAAAAGATTAGAAAATCAAAGCCATCTATGGTGAAACAAAGCCACTTTGGTCAAACATTGGAACATGCTGTCCAAGAAATTGTGAGATCTCCGGCCTCGGAGATGTTCAGAGCTCAGCTGGGCTAGATCCTGACCAACCCGCACTAACGCTGATGCTAACCCTGCTCTGGGGGGTGCTGTGAACCTCCCATGGTCCCTTCCAGGCAAAGTTGTCCTTTGCTTCTATGAAATCTATGAAGCAGTTTGAAGGAGGATAAGCATCATTACTATGCAGAGATGTCTCAAGCAATTTCCAATGTTTTTAAAGGATATAACAGCTATGATGTATTTTTAAAGATCCATTTAATTGAGTGCACAAATCTGTATGACCAAGTAAACAACCAGACATTTCTTGTACGCATAGCTTTTCAGGAAACCTGAGGTCTTCAGAGTTTTACATGGGAAAATGCTAATTGTATATCGTATATCTTATATCTTAATCATGCTTTTCTTTCATGGACATCATTAATGCAGTGAAAGATGTTTCAGATGCAGAATGAACTTGAAAATATAAATAAAAAATCAATTCATTTCTCTAAATTAAAAGAGTGATCAGGGAATTTTCTAATATGTTTGACCTTTTAAACATACATATTTTATTTGAAACTTGTTGAAAATGATTCCTAAGGATCAACCTCTGTGTTAAATCCAAATACCCATGTGGATGGAAACAGAATGGATGAACTCCCAGACACTAGAATAAACCCCTAGTAATAAGCCAGCCATTTATTTTGAGAACTCTCTGTATATTTTTAGCTGCCTAAATAAAGGCTGACATTTCAAATTATGTCCATTTCATAAAGAAAAACATAGCTACCCCCTTTGGAGATTTATGATTCAATTCCTTGCACAAATGGTCAGAGAAATTCTTTCATTCTTTTCTGCTCCCCACTGTATCAAAAGAAGGACATTTATAGTTTAATATTTCACTGTATATAGGAGAAAAAATATGCAAGGTTCAACCAGTAACCCAATAAACAGTCCATTCATCATTAAATAACTATTCTTCAGGACCTTGCCTTGCCAGTCATCTACAAAATACCAGTACTGTGATTGCCTGCCCAGCCCCAGCCATGCGAGAGATGCAATCCCAGGGTACGCGAGCTGTGAAGGCTGCTCAGCCAGCAGAGTCCAGCACGGCGGCATTTCACTCTTGCAGCATTTTATGTCTGCATTTCCCTTGTGCCCTGGAGAGCGAATGGAGGATGTTAGGAACCTGCTGTGCCTCTTTTGGAGACATCACCTTGCGGAGAGAATTCACACCTACAGTGAGTCCCCCACTTCTGCTCTCCTTCGGGGACTTTCTGGGAAAAAAACCCAACTTTTGGTCCTCCTGACAGCCATGTATGTATACTCTACATCTCCCTGTATCAAACTCTCCAAGACTGCATGGGATAACATGGAGCTACTCTATCTCTGACAAATTATTTTTAGCTATTTCTATCTTATGAACTAAGGTCAAGGTAATAAAGCTAACCTCCGAACTTCTTATCGATGTGGACTGATATTGTGATTTATGGAAAACTCAAGTACTGTGAAAAACACATATTTCTTCCATATTGAATTAACCTCTGACAGTTAAGTGCCAAATAGGCTCTGACCTAAAAGAACTGATATTAGAATAAATAGCTACCAGTATTCCATAAAACCAGGCAGAACCCAGCTGTGACTGTTTGTTGAAGAGCTGTGTCAAAGGTGGTGCTTGAATTAAGAACACTCTGACAGATGCTCAAATGTTTCTTAATTTTCTAAAATTCAATTATCTCACTACAACATAAGTTAGCTGGTAATGAAATTACAATGGATTTTTTTTCTTAAGGGTGACAAAATTTCAAGCAATAAGGATACTTTTACAGTTCATTTATACTTCTTAGCCCTGCAATATGTTTCTAAAGCTCTATCTCAATCAGTGCAGACTATGTTTTCTCTTTCTGTCTCCTTACTGTTCTCTCAAAGATACAGGTGAGAATGAAAAGCATTTTATGTAGTATTTTTTATTTATCAAAGCAATTTTGAGAGTCTACGTCTCAAGAACAACAGAAGCTTCATACATGACTTGAATCTATTTTTCAGCAACAATCAGAACCTCTTTCTATTGATCCCATTTGCATAGCACTATTCACACTCTTGGGAATCAGTAGTGTTAAATGCAGCAGACCAGTTCAACACGAGCAATATGCTGTGCTTTCCTCTCTGTAATGAACCAGTATTTAAAAATTGTCCTTGTGAACAAAGCGACTGAGCAATAAATGCCCAGCTTGGCTCTTACAACTGTACCTTCCCTATGAGCTTTTGCTCACTCATCTCTGTCCATCAGATTCTCCTGTGCCCACTGAAATCTTTAGTGTGGACTTGGTCTAAGGGAGCCAGGCAGGAGCAGAAGGTGACCGTGCTTTGTCAGAGACCCAGTTCACACCAGCCCTTTCCCAGTACCTGTTCGGGAGCCGTGGGTGCATCCCTGTCGCGGCCACTGAGGACAATCTCAGCAGTTGGTTCTATGCCAGCATTTGGGGCTGCCCAGGACACGGTATAAGGCAAAGGGCCAGATCTAGACCGCAACAGTCCATATCTTTCCAAGAAAATTTATCACTCTAGGCACTGAAAATCTTGAAGTTTACTTGCTAGGTCTCTAGGTGTCTAATTGTAGACAGCTACACAGCGAACAAAAATATCCTATTGTAAGGGTGAGGGCACCTATCTCCCAGCTAATAACCTCTGTGATACATGTTTAAGCACACAGCTGCTGGTATTCAGCTTGCTTCTGTGGGAAAACCTGAGCAGTTAGTTGCAGTTTGTGGGAAAATTATTCATCTGATCGGTTATGCTTATTCATTTGAATAATGGCTGCCAGGGGAGATGAGCACCTTTGCATGATATCAGAGCGATTAGAGCACTGGCCCAAGGAAATAGGATTTCTGTTGTAAAAGGGTAGGTGCTTTTTCGGGTGCGGCTTTGCGCTGATGTCTGGCTGCAACACGCTAGAAGGATAGAAGACATCATTTATTCTACTTACTTACTACGTGTTGTTTGTGATGCCAGGCAATCTGTATGTTCTGAGGTCGTTCTTGAGAGGAAACTACCTGAATAAATCTCTAGTTCACACTACCAGGGCTTGCATAGTTCTGTTGTTTAAGCCGACTAATTATCATCTGAGTTACTACAGTTAGCTGTAGCTTACTACTGTGGGGTTTTTGGAAAACGGTCATGGAAATGAGTTTCATGAAGCCACTTAATTGCACCTCTGTACTAAAGTAGCAGAAGCAGCTGCTATATAGCTAGTATCTTTTTGTACTATTGAAGAAACATTTTGTAGCCAAGTTCTGTTCTCTTGGAGAATAAATAATATTATCCATCGCTAAATCACTTAGTAAGCTTTTAGTAATATTATTTCTCTCCTTTTCCAGACAATCCCAAGTATATTGATTAAAGGACAGTGTTGCTTTAGAATCACAATGAAAATTCTGGCGCTGTGTCAGGTCAGAAAATGATAACGTTAGAAGCGTTTCTGAGAGGATATTATGAAGATGCAATGGCATAAGGTCAGCTACAGTTCTCAAGGTGAAACAAAACATATTAAAGATTTTAAAAAAAAACTGCAACAGGGAAACTTCAAAAACATATTTTTTGCCAAATTTCTTTTACATTCTTCACTTTGGAGGAGCGATTACTTCTACTTAGAAAAGGAAGAAATGCTTACTTGCTTTATTTTCTGGAGGTTTACAAAGCACTTTGCAAAGGAATATTTCAACATTTTCAAATTAAAAATGTTAATTTTCCCAGTCAAAAAGATCACAATTTAGAAGCGGAAGGCAGATGTAGTAAAAACTTAAAAAAATTTAAAATGGTAAAAAATCTGATTAAAAACTGAGGGGTTTTGCCCTTTTTTTTCGAGTATTCGTCTGGGTTTGGGATAGAAATCTCTTTATACTCACAGAATGAGAAGTATGGCACTGAGCTCTCTGCCTGGCTGCTGCTGTATCTTAAAACACATCTAGGAAAATGTAGAAATGTATCAGAATGATGTCACAAGATAAAATAGTAGGGCTAGCGCTGGGAAGTCCAGATGGCCGGTGATCACAAGGCAGTAGTAGAACAGCAGGTGATCAGAAGAATTGTAAGAGACACCAACTGAGAGGAAAGTGGAAATTTTCAGCTACTACACTGCCTACGATTTCAGCACAGCAGTTGCAAAAATGGCAGGGAAAATACTCAAGGCACCTCCATAGCCTGGTGGCTATGTCTGGGATAAGTGTTTGAGATACGTCCTGCAAAAATAGAGAGGAGTGGAGTACAGAACTGAAAGCACGTGTGCTGAAGACATTCTCAGCTGAAATGAGGTTACTGCTTAAGCAAACTGGGGTTAGTCAGCAGGAGGCTCAGGAGTGCCAATTTTAATCAGAAATATTCTTTTCAAACACAATTTGCAGCTCTTGTGTGGTGAGAAGTGATTCTCGCTAGGTGAACTCTCCAGGTTATCCATAAAGTTAAATAAATCACCTTCTTATGTAGTACACGTTTCTAATCAGACATAACACCTTTCCGAAGACTTCAGAGTGACTTCTGGCAACATTTAGGGATAAAGTACTTTTTAAAAATGGGATTTCAACTTCCTCAAGAAAAAAAGTTCTATACAGTCCTATTTAATGTGTGAGTGCTTGTGGAGGCACATTCCCTTCTTTTGAATCCATTTGTAGATACCAAATATGAAAGAGAAACAGAAGCCTCAAAACTGTTATGTTCATAGAAATCCAAGTTTTCTGAAAATAAACAACTTGCACAGAGGAAAGTTTCCCCCAAACTCTGCTCTCACTCCCGAGCAGACACCAGAGAATCCAGTCCTCATGCACAAACACATAAGAAAACTGCCTCCCTAATTTCTAATTCAGAAAAAATATTAAGCCCTAGTACAAGGCCATCAGAAAATACTTACGAAAAAATTCAACAGGGCTGCTCTCTTTGTTCCGCCCTTTCTCCAGCACTGCTGAGCAGAGTGCATACAATATCGAAGCCAGAAAGTTAATGCAGACTAAATGTGGGTAGCATCTTTACTGCCTAGGAGTGATGGATTCATGGTATCAAAAGAAGTGGCTGGACATAAAGACGGCATAAAAAGTACTCTGTAGAACACTTACACTAAGAAATTGAACTTCCTTCAGCAAAAAAGACACCACCCTTGTTAGTGCCATCAGCAAACCCGGTGAGGGTGCTTTTTCAGTCCCATCGTCCAGGTCATTTATGAAGATGCTGAACAGCGTGGGGGGCCGGTATCGATCCCTGGGGAACCCCGTGTGTGCCAGGCTGCCAGCCCGAGTAAAAACCATTGATCGCCACCCTGAGTGCAGCCTGCGAGCCAATTCCCTACCCATCGCACCGACCACCCATCCAGTCTGTATCTTGCCAGTTTGTCTAGGAGGAGGCTGTGGGAAACAGTGTCAAATGCTTTGCTGAAGTCCAGGTGTGGGGAACTGCTGTGTCTCTTCCCAGCCTGTGAACTCTGCTGCGTCTCCAAGAAACCTTAGAGAATTTTAGAGGTCACTGAAATTTTAACAGAACAAGTTAAGGAAAATAATACATTTTTTCCATTTTGGCAATTTCTAACATTACTCCCATTTGGGAATAATTTGCAGAACTGGGAAGAAAATCAAGATTTTTGAAACCTAATCTTGTGTATCTAGCGAAGTTGTAGAAACACTGAACCAAAATCAGGATTCTGGGTGTCATGTTCTTTTCTCATTTTTTATTTTTTTTATTTCCCATACTTTACTGTAAATCTAGTTCTTAAGTCCCTCCAAACATTTGGCATGCGTTGCTCCTAAATAGCAACTATTATGATTATAGTCTTCAAATCTACTAGCTTGCACTTTGCCTATATAAATACAAATCACAATTATGTTATATTGTTTGGCCAGGATCCCCTACAGTTTAAAATTCCTAAGCTATGAGAAATAAATGCAGAATGCATGTCAGGGAATGTTCAGGTTCTTTCCCTGTAAATTATTTCATCTGCAGGTTTTCCAGTAAAATAGGCCAAACAATAGATAATTTAACGATATCGTTCTGCTTAGCAGTTGACTCTTCAAATACCTTTCGTTATTGTTCATTCATTTTAAATGTTATTTTTCAGTGAAACAACTATCCAAAGGTACACGATGGCACTTACACAAGGTAAGCCAAAAGTCAAGATTCAATATAAACTTGGGGGTTGACCAAAATATTGTCTATATGCAACTAACTGTTCAGACTTTATTTAAGGATATGAAGATACAGAAACAAGAAGTGCATGAAGGAAAAAAGGAAACTGTCTGTCATGTAAATGCAAGTGTATTTGTCACCATCCTTTTGTTATATTTCTCTGTATGGCATAGGTACTTACATGTTCATATACCTGTATGTTCATTCATATACTTATATACATGTATGCACATGTTGTTGTCCATTGTAATATTGTACCACTGAAATTAATTCAGCCTCCTGGTGCTCAACTAGGTAGAACTTTTATAACTATTGGACTTATTACAATCATATGCTTTTTTCCTCCTTTGATAACTTTCCCAATTATGTGATACCATGAAGCAGGGAAAATGTTAACAAAAGCGGTGATGGTATATTTAAATCAAAGCACTCCTTCAGACTCCCTCTTCGCTGCTCTGAAATCTCTAATCTGCAAACAATCAAGAGAGTTATCTTGATACGAGATACAAAGATTCACAGAATTAAATTGCATAATATTACTGTGATTGAGTGGATGTGGAGGAAAAAAGCTATAATAATTCAATTGCAAACTGGCATCTCACTTTCACTCTAACCCGCCATTTGAGTGTAACTGGCTGGATGTGCAGCATTCAAATTTCTCTTACAAGTGATTTCCAGTAAAGGTGGCACCAAGAAAGCAAGCCTAATGAGGAAGTTTTCTAATTTAGAAAGTAATGCAAGGCTTTTCACATAACAAATATTTAGCTTAGATATAAAAAAATATATTGGGTTTTTTTCTAATTACTTACTTTACACGCTTTGAGCATTAAGCCAGGTTCTTTCTGTTTCTTGAATCTCTGCATTTAATGAAGAATTATGTTTAATACCTAAAAATATGTGTGTTTAATTATGTTTTAGGCTTTTTTTCCTGGTGGAAACTAAGTTTTGAGTGGGGCACTTAGGCTTCCAATGAAGAGGAAGAGGAGAATTAGCTGTTTCAGAATGGGATCCAGAAAGGAGAAGACACTGGGAAAGGGCCAGTCTGCACAGCACACTAAAGAACAGTACATTTGAAATAGTGGTTTGCAAATGAAGAGCGAGGGCTGCAGAAGGACACTTCATTTTCAGAAGGTCCAGGTGAGTACAAACTATGGCAGACCCTTCTATCCAGTCTTTTAAATGGCTGTGGGGCTTACTCTTCTTAAAAAAGAGAGTGGTAGGGAGAGAAAGAAGAGAGATGGAGTAGTTACTTGTCTTTTACACCTCTGTTAGAAAGTGTCCCCCACCTGGGTTCCAAATTCTCCTTAGTAAAAGAGGTTCAAAGCCAAAAAGCTTCGTTAGATGGCAACAAGGCTACACATCCGCTGAGCAATGATTCTGATGCGTGGTTAGATCCCATTTTGCTGTCCCTCTCCTGTGCCAGCACTGAAATTCGTGAGGCAAGTGAAAGAGGGGCTTGGTGCGGTAAGCTGATGGCCAGGACTTGAACGGTGCTGGAGGATTTTCTGGGTCTCTTCTCTAAAGACTGTTTCTGTATTTTAAATCAAATACGACAGAGGCTCGCCGTGTTCAGATGGATGCCCAGCTAAGAACCCGTAAACCCATCTGACTTCTGTTTTTAACCCGCAGAGGTAAAATGCAGGCAGAATATGCAAAAAGCCCCCCTTCACATACTTGCTTTGCCTCTGTTCCCTCAAATAACCTACAGCTTCGTTCTTACATGACTCTCCTGGGAGGCAGGAGACGTGGGTTTGAATTCCTCAGGCGAAGGCGAGAACTCAATCCAGATCGCCTGTTTCCTGGTTGAACGCTCGAATCTCTGTGGCTACTATCTCCCCCCAGTGCCCCCAGCTGCAACTGGAAAGAAAGCAGCCACACCGTTTTTGCGAGGTCCCGTCAGCCTGTGTCAGAGCCTGGAGGAGCCTGGCAGAGGAACACCTCCGCTCTGGATCTTCATCAGGCTTAGGCAGGAGATAAACATCTCCTGGGGCTGGGGAAGCCCTGGGCATGCACTGAAACAGAATTTTAAGAGTTTAGGGAACTTTAAAATCAAACAGGGAGGAACCAACTCATCTTAATAGCCTTCAGGTTTAGACACCATTGAGTGGGAGTGTGAGGGGATTTTTTTCAGTTTAGGCATCTCAGATCTGCCGAAGTCCCGTTTAGGAACTCTGCTACATCTAATGGAAAGATCCTGGTGCGGACTGAGTTAGGCTGTTGAATACTTGCACAGTGTGATGGTCAGATGGCATAGGTTTCTGTGATTTGCATGTCATTCTGGCCTTGCAAAAAGAAACTTCTGCAAAAAAAAGGCATTGCCTCAGAAATTATCTCTATTTTAAAATGAAATAATCAAAGTATAGCAAATAGGCCGTTACTATTAGAAATGTGGCTCGGATGAATGTAAAAAACTAAAATTGCTCCAATCCAATGCTTTGGAGAATTTTACTTAAAGTGCCTTATCCTTCAGACCTCTGAGTGATTTTTGCTGCTGTTGCTCTTTGAACACAGCCTATAATTAACTATTGTAACATATACTCACTAGCATATACTCATAACAACTGCAGAGGTGTAGGGTTTAGGTATTTCTGTCAAATATATACATTTGCAGAAAGAATAAGGCAAAAAGACAACATATTATTCTGTTTTATAACTTAACAAGTACATTTTTGCTGCAAATATAAAGTTATGAGCAGAAAAAGATTTGAACTTCTGTGGACTTTTGGCAATTTTATTTCTTTTCTGTTTACAAAAAGAAAAATAAAGATTAATTTATATGAAATGAAATTTCAAAATTATTTTTTAGTTACTCAAACATCTAAAAAGTGTTTTGAACCAACACTGAAGGTAATATATTATGCAAAATATAACTTCAAAAAATGAATTAAAAAATTCAAATATGAAAAAAAAAATTAAACACTAAAACGTGCATCACGGAAAAAATTTCCATCTTATGAGACTACCCTGAGCTGTTATATTGCAAATGATATCTCATCAAAATATATTGTATAGCATTTTCTGATATAGCAATGTTCCACTTGGAGATTTTTACTTGCTGTACACACAAATGCTTCTAGATATCTACCGGAATTAAGATGAATGAAAAATGGAATTAACAGTTTTGAGTTTCTGGGATATGCCAGAAGCATGCCATTCTGTCAGGCTGCAGAAGTATGGCATGTACATAGTGGGCTAATGCAAATTTAATATCTGGCTATATTGACTTGAAGCCTATGAGCATTATTTCTCAGCTTTGTTCTTTGTTTTATCATTATTTCAGTTCCTGGGGATAAAGGACTCTGAAAAAATGAATAAACCTCACCTTTCCCTCTTAAAGTTTTATACATTCTACTTCATTCTTTATTTTCCTTACTGAATAGATGGTAATTCCTCTGTTAATGTCTTGGCCATTCTTTTTTCTTACATTATGATATAGTAGACAAAGATGGAAAAAAAAACCCAAGCCAGTGTTTTTAATGCTAAGATAAGTGCACCTGCTTTTTTTTTTTTTTTTTTTGGTATAAATAATTCTTGGAAATACATCTTAGAAAATTAATTGGCACTTCTGCCCACAGGCTGTTTTTGATACCTGTCCCCTTTTCCACCAGAATTATCAATCCCCATTACCACTGCAATGCACTGGGAAACTCCAGCTGTCCGAATCAATATTTCCACGCTTCTCATTCAAACCCGAGCTCTCGCTGTTGCTGGTGGCTGTAACGCACCAGAGCCATCACATGCCTCCCTGTTGCTAAAGGCAACGGTGCGGCGGGCGAGAGCTGGTCCCTCTACATCACATGGCGAGCTCCGACATACCATGGTTTTAGCCGGCCTCTCCTTGAATTGCTTAAGCTGATGTTAGACCACACGATCCTCCAAGAACTGTACCAGTGCCGGTCAAAAATAAAATTATATTTTCTTTGTTACTGTAATAGACTCGCGTAGCAACTGCATCGAAGCGCGTGCCTGACTGTTTCCGCTAAAAGGAAGGGGTAACCAGCTAATCAAAATTTTTTGTCCTACTTTGACTCTATTTATTCATGCTGTGAAGGTATCTCAGATTTGGTTTTATCAGCAAATCATATCTTTGGAGTATTCACTTCAAAATTACAGCCAGCTGAACACCAGCTATTAGGCAATGGTCTTATAGGTTGGGGAGCACTGGGTTACATCTCTAAGCTATCTTATCTGGAGAATTGCTTCAGGTCACAAGTGGAAATTAATTTCTTGATGTTACTTTCCTGTTAACTGGCTACAGATCCACATCGCCATAGTTTGCATGACTGTCAGAGTTTGCTCAGGGGAGGCTTAGGACTGGAATAGGAAGGGCATTGCAGGTCAAGCATGCTGTGCATTGGCAGAAATACGAGACCCAGTTCTAAAATGAACTTCTGTCACTACCATGAAAATTACAGTGAGTATCATTGGAAAGAATCTATTTTTCAGATTTAGATTCTTACTTTCCACACCAAGGCATAAGTACATAAATAAAACCAGCAACCTGATATATCAATAAATATATTTTTACTGTTTGAGTTGGTTAAAGGTTCTCTCAAAAAAAATCCTGTTTCATTTGTTAATACTGGCTCACTTGAAATGTTTTATTTAAAATATCTTCAGGTTCACCAACTTTCAGCAAATCTAGTGCCACTCAAAGAGTTCCTGCAGAACAATGCAGGAACCAGAAGTAGTTCATCTTCTTGGGGGCGGTGAATACTGAATATTTTTTAAGTTCTACTCTAATTTCAAGAAAAGTAGGCATCTTCTGAGTGTGAAATCCTGCTTTTCAAGAAATAGTGCTTATCAAATCAGCTAAGCCACTCATCACATTTTATCACACCTAGTAATCATCATAAAATAGCCCCTTATACTCTAGATTATTAACCCCTGTCTTTTCAAAATGCTGGGGTTGAAATGTCCATATGGAGTTGAGTCTGTATGTGGCTACAGGTAAGAATGGGTATGCCCATGGCAGAAAGACTAGAGACTCATTATCCACACTGAAATGTGACAGTCATCTCATTTCAGAGATTTTAAAAACATCTCATCTATTCCTTCTGTAGTTGAACTCCACAGGATATGTATACTTACCCAGGGGGAAGAAATGTACAAAGAGGACTTTTCTTTCTTTCACTTCAGACAAATGTGGGAAAATGTTAAATAGTTGCAGAGTCTCTGAACTAATCCATAACCCCAGATTTGGAAAACAAACAAACAAAAAGCACCCATTAAAATCATTGCTCTCTCCAAAACACAGAAAATTTGTGGGTTAAATTTGCGTCTTTTTAATCATTCCTGCTGCATGCCAGGGCACATGAAAGCCATTTCTCTCTATTATATTTACAATTCACTCAGCAAGCTTCCAATAAAAAAGAACACAATATAGAAAGAAAATCCACTGTCCATAATTAATCAACCACAATAAACTTTGCATTATCAGAAGTCCAGCTTTTTTTTACAGTTCTCTCATGTTTGACTTCATAGAAATTTTTCCATTTCCTTATCAAGATGCTCTGTTGATAAGGAAGTGAGTTTAATGTTTTCCAAAGCCCTTGGAATGCAACTTTTATAACCCAGTTAAAGAATTCACTGAGGCTCCAGGCGAGGCAGGAGAGGTGGCAGCTTCTAAATTGTATTTATTTCACTAGGATATTCAGTTCTCGTTCTACATCATTCTACTTACATTGCCAATATCAATTGAGGGGAAATAAGCAGTAAAATTCATGGCAGAGTAAGATGTATGGTGAAAGACCTAAAATACTGTAGGAGCAGAGACTTATCCTCTGACACTGTTGAATGTCCTTCACAGAATCATCTCTCTAGGATTTTTGCTAAGGGAATTTACTTATCTTTTCCTTTTAGGATTTTCTGTAGATCCTGTCAGGATGGTGTGGAAGTAGTCATAGATAAATACAGTTAGGACAGCAAATATTAGGAGCTGGACTTCCTGAAGGAACCTGGATTTTGGCTCCCCAATATTGCAAAAAGCTGGAATAGGCAGTTAGCCTTTTAAGGTAGAATTCTTTCAAGCACAGTAGAAAACCATAGTAGAAAAGACTTACTAAGGAACTTAGTTATTTGAATATGCTGTGGAAGTTCCACATCTTATGAGCAGTTATAGAAGAAGAATTTGTCCAAGTTACAAGTACTTTGTGTTTCCTGTAGTTAACTGTACTTCCCACTTGCCTTGATGGACCATAGGGGAAGGTACAGCCTTGATGTCCCTAGGTCCTGTCTAGATCTGACTGAGAAATACTGATTAAATGCTCATAACCTACAGCTTGTAGCCTTGTAGTAAAGGCATTTAACTGTGAAAGAGGAGTCCCAATTTTAAGTCCTGGTTTAATGATTTCAAACAAGGACATGAACCTGTATTTCTTAAATCTCAGGATCCTATGATCAGTATCCCTCTCAAAACAAATTATGTATGTAGCCTGAGAAACCGGGGAACTAACTTTATAATCTGAATCAGAAAGAACAGAATTTTAAGCCCTGTCCCCCATAGGCAAGGCAAGTGTGATAATTTTAAAACTATTGCTTACTTAATGGAGAGGAAAGAAAGTACTATCTTATTCATTATAACACCACCACCCCCCCCCCAAAAAAAAAAAAAAAACCAAAACCCAAACCCCCAAAGTAGGTCTCATTCCATTCTGGAATTCTAAAATGGAAGGACAGGCAGGAGAGACCAGGAGGAGGTATGTCCCTCTATGTCAGTGACCAGCTGGAGTGCATGGAGCTCCGCCTGGGGATGGAGGAGAAGCTGACTGAGAGCTTAGGGGTCAGGATTAAAGGGAGGGCAGGGACAGGTGACATTGTAGTGGGGGTCTGCTACAGGCCACCCGACCGGGAAGACCGAGCTGATGAGGCCCTCTATAGACAGATAGGAGCAGCCTCACGTTCACAAGCCCTGGTCCTCATGGAGGACTTCAACCACGCTGATAGCTGTTGGAGGGACAACACGGCAGGGCATAAGCAATCCAGGAGGTTCCTAGAATGCATTGTTGATAACTTCTTTCTCCAAGTCATAGAGGAGGCAACAAAGAGAGGTGCTATGCTGGACCTTGTTCTCACCAACAAGGAGGGGCTGGTGAGGAATGTGAAGCTCAAGAGCAGCATCGCCTGCAGTGACCATGAAATTGTGGAGTTCAAGATCTTTAGGGCAGTGAGGAGGGCGCACAGCAAGCTCACTATCCTGGGCTTCAGGAGAGCAGACTTTGGCCTCTTCAGGAATCTGCTTGGTAGAGTACCATGGGATACAGCCCTGGAGGGAAGAGGAGCCCAAGAAAGCTGGTTAATATTCAAGGATCACCTCCTCCAAGCTCAGGAGCCATGAATCCCAACAAAGAGGGACTCAGGCAAAAATGCCAGGAGGCCTGCGTGGATGAACAAGGAGTTCCTGGACAAACTCAAACACAAAAAAGAAGCCTACAGAGGGTGGAAGCAAGGACAGGTAGCCTGGGAGGAATACAGAGAAATTGTCTGAGCAGCCAGGGATCAGCTTAGGAAAGCTAAAGCCCTGAGAGAATGAATCTCACCAGGGGCATCAAGGGCAACAAGTAAAGCTTCTGTAGGTATGCTGGTGATAAAAGGAAGACAGGGAAAATGTGGGCCCTCTCCAGAAGGAAACGGGAGACCTGGTTACCCAGGACATGGAGAAGGCTGAGGTACTCCACGACTTTTTGCCTCAGTGTTCACCAGCAAGTGCTCCAGCCACACCACCCAAGTCACAGAAGGCAAAGGCAGGGACACGGAGAATGCAGAACTGCCCACTGTAGGAGAAGATCAAGTTCAAGACCATCTAAGGAACCTGAAGGTGCACAAGTCCATGGGACCTGATGAGATGCATCTGTGGGTCCTGAGGGAACTGGCAGATGAAGCTGCTAAACCACTATCCATCACATTTGAGAAGTCGTGACGGTCAGAGGAAGTTCCCACTGACTGGAAAAGGGGAAACATAACCCCCATTTTTGAAAAGGAGAAAAAAGGAAGACCTGGGGAACTACAGGCCAGTCAGTCTCACCTCTGCGCCTGGCAAGATCATGGAGCAGATCCTCCTGGAAACTGTGCTAGGGCACATGGAAAATAAGGAGGTGATTGGTGGCAGCCAACATGGCTTCACTAAGGGCAAATCGTGCCTGACAGATTTGGTGGCCTTTTATGATGGGGTTACAATATTGGTGGATAAAGGAAGAGCAACTGCTGTCATCTACCTGGACTTGTGCAAAGCATTTGACACTGTCCTGCATGACATTCTTGTCTCTAAATTGGAGAGACATGGATTTGATGGATGGACCACTTGGTGGATAAAGAATTGGCTGGATGGTCGCACTCAAAGAGTTGCAGTCAACAGCTCAATGTCTGAGTGGAGACCAGTGACGAGTGGCGTTCCTCAGGGGTCGGTTGCTATTGGGACCAGCGCTGCTTAACATCTTTGGCGGCAATTTGGACAGTGGGATTGAGTGCACCCTCGGCAAGTTTGCCAATGACGCCAAGCTGTGTGGTGTGGTCAACACACTGGAGGGAAGGGATGCCATCCAGAGGGACCCGGACAGGCTTCAGAGGTGGGCCCATGCAAACCTCATGAAGTTCAACAAGGCCAAGTGCAAGGTCCTGCACATGGGTCGGGGCAATCGCAAGCACAGATACAGGCTGGGCGATGAGTGGATTGAGAGCAGCCCTGAGAAGAGCTTGGGCGTGCTGGTTGATGAGAAGCTCAACATGACCCAGCAATGTGCATTTGCAGCCCAGAAAGCCAACTGTATCCTGGGCTGCGTTAAAAGCAGCGTAACCAGCAGGTCGAGGGAGTTGATTCTGCCCCTCTACTCCGCTCTCGTAAGACCCCACCTGCAGTACTGTGTTCAGCTCTGGGGCCCCCAACATAAGAAGGACAGGGACTGTTGGAGCGAGTCCAGAGGAGGGCCATGAAGATGATCAGAGGGATGGAGCACCTCTCCTATGAGGACAGGCTGAGAGAGCTGAGGTTGTTCAGCCTGGAGAAGAGAAGGCTCTGGGGACACCTTATGGCACCCTTCCAGTACCTAAAGGGAGCCTACAAGATAGCCAAAGAGGGACTTTCTACAAGGGCCTGTAGTGATAGGACAAGGTGTAATGGCTTTAAACTGAAAGAGGGTAGATTTAGATTAGATGTGAGGAAGAAGTTCTTCGCTGTGAGGGTGGTGAGGCACTGGAGCAGGTTGCCCAGAGAGGTTGTGGGTGCCCCATCCCTGGCAGTGTTCAAGGCCAGGCTGGATGGGGCTTTGAGCAACCTGGTCTAGTGGAAGGTGTCCCTGCCCATGGCAGGGGGGTTGGAACTAGGTGATCTTTAAAGGTCCCTTCCAACCCAAACCATTCTATGATTAAATGATAAATGTGCTGCAGATCTGGAAATAATATTGCTGGAGGCAAAGTGTTGATACATTCTTGAATTTGTTAGGAAGCTCTGCAATACAACTTCTTGAACAGGGAGTGGGAAGTGATTAGGAGCTGATGGATGAATTAGAGCTACAAGGAAATATAGTGACTCATCTAACTGAGGAGCTGTCTGTCCCATTCCACCCAGCTGGAGCTCTGCTCTGCTCCCAGCTAGAGCCAGAGATATAATGGCTTATAGTAATGCAGCCTGGAGATGACAAGCATGTGGAAGTGATGAAGATTTTCAAATGAATGTGTTATCATCTCCTTAATAAAAGTCCATGGGAAAACCAATTAAGAATTTTCAACTCAGATTACATAAAATCTTGGACACTTGCTGTACTCCAGAGTAATGAGTTCACTGTAGGTATAAGAGTTTTTATGTTCAAAGTTGAAGCAATAAACATATATACCATCTTACAGTATAAGGATAAAGTAAAAGTATAAAAGTATTTTTTTTTGCAAGACCAGGTTCAAGAAAATAAACTACCTAACAGTGGCAGACTGATAGCACTCAGGGAGACTGACCACAGACAAAACATTAGTCATAATTAAATTAAAACTAATAGTCTACCCTATACAAATATTTCTTGTTTTTTTTCCAAATAACTTTCTGTTCTTGTAAGTTTGTAGAAAATTGTGTACAAGAAAAAGAGAGAGAGAAAAAGTCTGAGAAATCTGTGGTCTTTGATAAAGATGAAAATGGGTATGTATGACATACCCTACTACTTGAGACGGTCACTTCATGGAGCAAAAGTTGTAGCAGAAAATAGCAATTGAGTGCTCAGGTTATAGTCACCTATTGGAATTAATTGAATCTTTTCTTTTGTTCAGCTGTTCATTCCAAGAAAAATTATCTGAAATGTCTGCAATAAAATAGATAATTTACAAAGGTACAGATTCACAAAATGTATTTTCACTTATACTATTTTAATCAAAATCAGCTCAATTATGAAATATCTAGATATTTTGCTTTTAACTCTAGCAGCACTTTAGATTTGACCCTAATTTTCTGTATATTCCTTTTATTTGTTGCTGTTGTATTAATTTTGATTTGTATCATCTGCTCTGTTCTGTTTCATTTTATGGTAAATCTAAGATTCTGTATAAGCAAGAGAAAGGTAAATCCTTGAGACTTCTAATTTCAAGGAGTGGCCATTATATAAATGGACCAGAAGCCAGAAATGTTTCATCCTGCCCCACAGCCTAAGAAATCTTTTAGGACTGTTGATAGAGGCAGATTTAATTACAGCACAGTTTCACTGAAGCCTGAGCATATGAGCACAGAGTGGACACGAAGAGTTGTCAAGGTCTGTTTGGCAATATTTCAACTGCCAAGGGCAAGACTAGAGATCAAAGGAAAGAGTCAGAACTCCTAATCTCTGTATGAAAGGCTCATGGAGTCCTGGCTTGCTGGCAGACCCTGATCAGATTATTATTCATTACTACTTTTGCTAGTTCTACTTATAGGAGAAAAATGAGACTTGCCTATGACAGTTTTAACAGGAAAGACAAAGAGGTTCTCAAGAAAATCCTATAGCCAGGGGATGAAAGAACATTTTTTCCCTAAATTGTAACTCATTTGAACACTGAGAGTTTACATTTTAGAGTAAAACTTAAGTCCCTTGTGAACATAAGATTCCATCAGATTTTGCTTGTTTGCTCTAAGTCCTGATGGCCCCAGTGAAAAAATTCCTTGTTGACTCAAGTGGATTCAGTTGATAGTTGAGTTTTGGGATGGAAAAATAGGTGTTTCCTTCAATTGTTGCTTTCAGCATAAACTAGAAGCAGCCTATAGGTATCAGTCTGCTGAGCTATTTTTGTGTAAGCCCGTGCACTTTATTAGGCATGTTTTTCTTTAAGGACAGGAAGACAAAAGAACTGCTTGCTTCAAGAGAAGGGTGAGAAAAAGAGCTGTCTCCTCCTCTCCTCTGAACCAGAGAATCATCTTTGCTTGGCTGACATAAACACAGGGTTTGGGGCCCCTCAGTCTGCTTTTAAAAAGAACTGAATTTCCCCAAATTCAAAATAAGTTCTGAAAACTAAACTACAGTCATATTTCGGAACATAATTACTCAGACACAGTTTTTGGTAGGGAAGTGGAAGATAAAACAAACTTCAGACTGGTGGTCTCATTTGTTGTATAAAACCTTTGGCATTCAAAGGCCAATGTCAGTAGGTTGGCTAAGGCTGGACAAAGGCAACTATTTTGTCAGAAAGTTGTTTCATAGAGAGCCTGCGTATGTGAAAGTGATTTTTTTCACCAGGTTCTGCAAAAAAAAATAAAAATCAGTGAGACTCTGGTCTCTCCATATTGTATAAAGTCCAAATGACCTTTCACTACTGCTAGAAAGTTATCTGAAGGCATTCTTTGTTTGATATTGTCTAATCCTGTTCATGAGAGAAGAGCAACATTTTATTGTACACCAGCTATACTAACAAGATGTATCTGATACTTCCTGTGTCTTTTAATAATTACAACACTGATGCATTTGTTTCCTCCTAAGCATACGTGTAAAATTACATGGTCATTAAATTATCTTATTCTCCATATCCAAATCTTTTCAATAATCCCTTATTGTCAGCTTTCTGAGTGTTTATGTAACCTTAAAATCTGAAACAGCAGAACTCATTTTTGAACTTACATTTGAAAATGAATCATGAAATTTCAATACAACATACTTACTCATCTCATAAAATAGGCTCCAGTTCTGTGTCCCATGAAGCCAGTGGCAATTTTGTCATTTGAGTTCAATGGGAGTGGGGCAGGACCAAAAGATATTCTGTTTCCCTGGGAATACTTCAGAATGTAGATTTCCTAACTTACTTTCTTGTATAATCTTTGGGATTTGGTGCTTTTTTTCACATGACTAACTTTTACTGTAATTGGCACAAAACCATCTTTACTTTTACTTTACTGGTTCTCTCAGCTACAAAAGGAGGACGTGGGATGGGAAATTGCTGAGGAAACCTGCTGGAGCTGAGAAGGGGGATTCCCTGTAGTCATCCAGTCCAACTGTCCCAAGCTTCCAAGGGCAGTATATCCATGCCTGCTCCTATTCCTGCCCTTCCGTGCTTCCTTCACCTCTCCTTACCATGGCATAAGCATCCTCATCCTGGTTCCTCATTTCTGAAGTGCTGAAATTCTATTTTGCCCACACCATTGAGAAGCCTTGAGACAACTCAGTTTCATAAATTGCTATGTGTTTATTTAGTTAGAGGATCTGTTACTGCTGCCAAAGTAGTAATCACTTGATTTTTTATCACCTTCTCTTTAAATGTTAAAACAACATTTATGGCTTCCTTGGGTTTTTTTACTTCATAATTTACAAAGTTTCTAGCAAAATAATGTTGACACATAAATATGGCTGGAGCTTTCAAGACAGAACTGAAAACCTGACTCTTAGTCTGTAGTTGAAACCTGGTAATCAGGTGACAAATATCCTTTGACAGATGCATATGCACACACCAGACGAGATTATAAATTAGTCTCCAAAAGGGATTTTTTTTGTGGTTATGTCTGAGCTGCTCAGGCTGTACAAGGAGACCTGACAGAAATAGTTTATATTAGCTAAGTATTAAGAATAAATCTTGTGATACAATCGGATTTCATTTTCACTAACTAAAAATCTCGTCTTAAAAAAGGCAGTTTAAAATAGCCTAGAAGGTGTGAATTTTGATTAAAAAAGAACGATTGTCTGCATATGTTTATCGTGAGTTCCATTTTACTGTTTAGGGTATGTCTTCATTACATTTTTTCATATGGCAACTGATCACCAGTCGCAGAAGCAGGCTATATCTCCCACGTATAGCGTGAAGCCTCTCCTTTGGCTGGGATACAACCCCGATGACTTTTGCTAGGCTGAGCAATTGTGTCCGGCTGTTGGGTTCCCCTCCCTGGGCCGTGTCACTGGATGACGAGTGCATCAGCAGAACCTAGATAGAAGAATGGTGTTCAGCTACGAAGATTAGCAAGAATATAAAAATGTTTCCAGATTTACTTTAAATACAAACAGTTGCATTGCCATAGATTAAACAGTAAGATATTGATTGAAAAGTTTTGGTTCAGTATCTTCCAAATGCAGTTCTGCAGAGCATGAATTTTATGTTATTCATTCTCCTGAGATTACTAAAATATCACATATGTTCAACCTTCCTGTATGACTACAAGATAAATACTTCAAAAGGGCATAGAGGAACAAATGAGAGAGCTTAAATTGTGGTCTCTCGGAGGAATGTTGAACATCATGTGAATGTCCACACTGCAGATGAAGAATTATTAAGATGACCTTAGAAGAACACTTAAAAAAGTCTGCTAAAGAATGATATTTTTCTGTAGACATACTGTCTGAGAATGATTAACTCATTGTGTTGCAGGGGAAATAAAGGAAAAAAAATGAGGAGAGACCAGTATGACAGAAGTACTCAGCTCAAAATACTCAGAAGGGAAGAAACATTTTATGTTCATCTTATGACCCCAAATGACGGAAAGAGGTAATAAGCACCTCTGAATTGCAGATGTCCTGTAAAAAGAGAGAGTTACTGTAAACGTATTTGGTAGCATAATTCGCAGCATGTGCTGTTCATCATATTATTTAAAGTTGCACACACTTTTGGCATTAAATTACACTATTAATACTTAAAAATAGGAGTCTTCCCCTAAGTGTACTTACTGAATCAAATCCAGAGACAGAACCACCGAAAATGGGGAAGTCATCTCTAAAACAAAAGCTCTATAATTTCTACTGCAAAGTGCTAGACGGGCCTGGTTTTACAGGACTGCAACATCAGCTGAGGGATTTCAATCTAACTTTGAATAAAACACCGTAGAGGACTGCTCTAAGTGTGGCTTGTCTGGGGCTGAAGCTAGCTGGCTGAGGCACTGCCGGCTGTGCACCCATGCTGCAGCTGAGCGCAGTGTGGGCAGGATAGTCATTCTGCTTCTCGGGAGATTTTCAGCGCGCGATAGGTTTTTATTTCCCCAGTTAGTTAGCTAGCCATTCAGTAGTGACTGAACAGCTTGGAATGACAAGAGAGAATAATTAGAGGTATCTTGCCATTTCTTTTTACTGTACAGATGATGACTGAAAGATCTGGGAATTAGGATGGCAATTCAGTACTGAGAAACTTGCTCTCGTTGCTCAGTTGGGGAGCATCACCCTCGACTCCCCAGCTGCGCAGGGTACCAAGTTCAGGATGAGTGCCGTGGAGCATCCATACCCAAGATACCTTGTGGGCGACTGATTAGAAGAATTATCTGCCAGGTGGAAGAAGTGGCTTGACTCACTTTTAGGTTGTGTGGGGTCTATAAGCCAGGTGTATCACTTCCCAGGAAAGTGGTCTAACTTCTTGACTGCTGAGCTACAAGGTAGATATAGTTACCATATGCCTTCCATCATGCTTCTCGCCTGGGAAATGAGATCCCAAGTGGCTAAAGGTTCCTACCACCAACAGTGGTTTCTTCAGGGTAAGAAGGGAGCGTCCAGCTTAGCAAGACTTCCACCTCCAGTGAACTTCACAGGGTTTATAGTTCCTCATCCAGTCTGTATGAGCTGTTCAGGCTACTAGCTCAAGTAGAAGGCCAGCCACCAAAACTGTGAGGGAAATAGCGCTTCACTGAAGCAACCTAGCTGGGAGAGCACTCTAGGTATATTCTTAAATTTACCATTCTATACCTGTGTAATGCATTAGAATACAGTGATGTATGTGATATATATGATGTATATCTATATAAGAGCTATACTGTAACAGCATACGCTACAGCAACCCCCCCAATGCTTTTTCTGCTAGTGTTATAACAGTTCCCCAAATGAAATAAGCTGTGCGACTGAAAACCTGTTTAAAACATGACTGCTCATGGATCTATTCTAAGATTTTTGTAAAAGACATCCCCTCCCCCCCAAAAAGTTATAACAACTAACTTTTCTTTCCTGCCACAGCTTGTGTCATAAACACAGCTTGAGACAATACAAGCCATTTGTATCATGTTTCTGAGCAGAGGAAGAAAGAAAATGTGTGATAGAATGGGCATTGCTGATGGATTGTCAGTGTAATAGAGAACTTTTCTATCCTTGAAAGTTGGGTATTCTTCTTAGCAAGCTCAACAAAATGAAGATTATTTTTTAAGTTTGCAATGAGAGGATTAGATTACCGCCTGTATTTAATTGTTTTAGCATTTGGGTAGATTTAATTCTTTTTAAGAGGAAGCGTGATAAGAGAGATTTATCTGTAAGGTTTTTTTTAAGGTACTCAGAGTATTTAGGAATGAAAAAAAGCTCAACTTCATGCCATCTTGACCTCAGGGAATCAAACAATGGGATAGAATTTCCGCCATAATGCTGAGCTAGTTTTAAAGTAGTATATTTTTCTATGTTAGAAGTACAAGTACAGCTGCAACTTGTCAAGAGCTGTAGACACGTTAAGATGCTGAAAATTATATTCAATTAGAAATACATAACAGTAGAAGTATTTAATTATTTTGGCAGGCAAATTTTCCTGAACGTGTAGCTTCACGCACCAATAATGTATTGTAATTAATCCCAATTATCTTTTGTACCTTTAATCCACACATTAGGCCACAGATCTGTGTAAATATTTTGGAGAAGTCACTTAGTAGACATTTGCTATGGAAAGTGAGTGACACATGAATATTACATTGTATGTAGGGCATTTCCTGAAAGGAAAGCGTAACAAAGTCAGAGAAAATGCATTGCAGTGACAAATGCTGGCACTGAACAACTGTTCTCACTGTAGAGTCAGTAATTAAACAATTCAACAAGTCCAGGATTATGGGGAAGAATTCAGACCGATTAAGTTAAATCAAATTCTGAAATCACCAAACTGCCTGTTGCAACCTGCCTCTAGCACGCCGTACTGCGTGTTGCTGTTCCCCGCTGTTCTGGAAAGTGGACTTTGTGGAGTACTGCTCCATGCCAGGACAGCATTACCCTGGCCTGGACTTTTTAGTTTCCATACCTGCATGGGCTAGAAAAACCTAATTCCTGTTATCTTGGTTCATACTCTTTCACCAAAAGACAAAAGAGTAAGAACCGAAAACCCTTGAAAAAATGGTGCTGAGGAAAAAAATGGCAAAGTAAAATACAACAGATATTTATCTTGAAGCAAAACAGATACCTCTGTTGTACAACTTAGCCAACTGTGCCTGCATATGCAATTTTCTTGTAAATATGAAAATAGTTGGCTCTCAGAACTGCTTCACAATACAAATACTGCCCCCCAGCAATATTGAAAAGGACTACAAACCAGCAATGGAAAATTAAAATAAAACCCCAAACACTAAACCAACAGCCATCAGCATTCCTTTTCCAAACTTTAACTAAAACTGAATAAAATGCCTGTAGCGATTCAGCGGCATTCTCTGTAATGACAGGTTTACTGAGTAGGCTCGTGTGTGTCAAGCATTCGTTACAAATGTTGGTCCACTTACAAAAAAAGCTTCCTGCTGGTTCTAAGAACTTCTGCAAGAAATATCAGGATGAGGTCTCATGAATCTCTGTTCAAAGGATCTCTTGAAAATCTAATTAGATTTTCTGGATTCTTCAATGCAAACCTAACTGAAGTGCATGTGAATTAATTCCAACTTGCTGAGTAGAGAAAAACCCAGGTGATCCTTAAACGTGTAGAGGGAAAACAGAACAGCCTGGCAGTTTTAAAAATTATATGTACCTACTTGCATACATACGTGCATGAACGAAGCCCTGGAAACACTAGAAGACCTATTAACAGAGCTAACGAAGAGCGAATTCTGGCCTATTCCTTGCCTGGCCACTCCACTTCATAGCTTGTAAACGACATCCATTTTGGTACAAACTTTAAGAAAATCAGAACTGCAGATATACATTTTATGTATCTTTAAATTGCTTCTTTCTCCAAGTTGCCAAAGGGCTGCCATAGAACTCATTGAGGGGTAATATACAATTCAGCATGAGTCATGGAGACATAAAAAAGGAATAAACATTTCACGGATGAATGATGACAATGTTTATTCTGTTCTCATTCAAAATACTCATATGCACTTTTATTTTATGTAAGATGAAATGAAAATGGCATCTACATATGAATATTGACAATAGTTAGCATATATATAAGAGTGTAAGGTAATTAAAATCTTACGGGTAAAACTGTTTGGGATTATGATTTCATGTGTCCTAGTCCGGCAAAGGCACTCTTAAATTTGAAACAAATGTTGTCTCGGTACATAAGCACCTCTGTCTTGGAAGAACTGCAGCAAATGTGTGATACACAGACCACAAGCAAACCATTTGTATGAACCCATATACCGGTAAAGTCTGTGAGAACCGGAGTAGGTTGAGGAATAGAGAAGTCATTTTTGTAACTGACAAAGGAGAAGTTAAAAGTCTAAAGGCTCATGCTGAGACAGCTGAAACAATCAGGAAAAGATCCTAACCATGTCCCTGTTCAGCCTTTGTACAGTGATCATTAAGTTTATTTCATTCCTTGAAAATTAACATCCTCATACAAGTTTTTAAAGTTGAAATTACAGCGGGGTTTTTTTCCCCTGAAGATACCAATTTCATATCTTCAGCTGCTTTTTTGTTTTCTTTTTTTTTTCTCAATATTTTCAATATAATTGTTTTAGTATTTTGTATTTTATGTTTATATGGGGTTCAGTGAATGTCATTCTTGGCCTCTTTTTTGGCATGGCAGCCATACAAAAAAAAAGCTTATGCAAATCCTAACATTTCTTAATTCTTTTTTGGTGATAGAAGGTGCCCTAAAGCCATGTTGTACAGGAAGTTGAAGTTTGGATGTTGGAAGCAAAATTAAGGAAACAAGTTGAAATATAACTGAAATATGCAGTTTTCCCTCACTTATATGTCAGTGTAGCGTGGAGTGATGGTGCCCAGGGCAAATGTCTGAAGTCTCCAATTAATAGACTCATCCCTGTGGGCTATCACCAGTGTTGTAGTAGAGCTGTAGCACAGCAATCCTAAGGTGACCCCGTGGTCTTTGAGGAATCCGGATGAGTTAAAGACACTTGCTAACGTACACCGCTTGTGTTGGTGGTCGTCTAAGTGACCCATGCAGTGACCATTGCTCATTGAGCAGTGACTGAAAAACAGCGTGTTGTAATCGCTCTCATCGATGAATAGCTAAATGAATAGACACCAAGGGTGGGAGTCATCTCACCCGACGTACACAATACATCTCCCCTAGTCAGCCATACCCCCCTTGTAATCAACGGGAGAGAAACTGGGGCATCTCAGGAACAGTTCACCTTGTCCTGAGGTCAAGGGATTTGCACTGCAAAATTGACTGTTTCTCTCATTTGGTTGCAAAGGAACAAATCAGCTGTCAGTGTTTATGCTGCAACCAGCTAAATTCAGCTGTGAAGCATCCCATCAGCGGTGGTTGGCTTTTGGGTCCATAGCTGTCACCAAGCTCCATCGTTATCCGTTTTCAGGCATAACAGCTCGGTTTTGAGCTCATATATTATTTTAGCAGAAGGATGCACAAAAGGAGCTGCTTCGTTTTACAATGGAGGAACATGCTCCTGAAAGCTGTGTTAGGGTCAGGTTTTTTACGAGAGCAAGGTGGTGGAAACAAGTCATGTTTGAAATGTGCTTGTGTGAAAACTAAAAACAAATCTGAAATCAAATACAACACAGTATTTACGTTAATGTTAAGTTAAATATGTTAAAAACATATGCAAGCATATATACATTGTATATACACATATTTTTTCTGCATATCAATCCAAACAGTTATGAACTAGGACTGTTTTTACTCCTATATACAGAATTATTTTCATTACAAAACCAATAAAAACAACAAATGTTTGAAAATCATGAACAAATACCCAGCCAAAAAAATGCAATTAATTTTAGAGCATGTCTTCCATTTTGTACTTTAATATCTGTACTTCAGTTTTTTTGGTCCTTCCAGCACACACAGATCATCTTTTCAAGTTTTTCTGGCAGAAAAGCTGGAAAAAATTATATGGGATTTTGGGCAAGGCTTAAAATTTTCTATAAAGCCTAGTCTTTTGTATGTAAAACTGGGATAAAAATTGTTATTTGTTTATCATTTATCTAGTTATAATATATGCTGCTTATGCCTGGGACTGTTTCTTCCTATGGCATACATATTGACAGGCCTAATTGAAGAGAACTTGGATTTCAGCTGCAATTGTTAAGAATGTTTATGATGCAAACACAAAACTAGAGTATTTTGAAAATTTAAAATATAATCTGAATTCTTGAAAAATATGCAAAGAAAATGTTTGCTGGATTACTCAAATAATTACATGCATGTGCACACATCATAGCTCTTGAACAAAAATAATATTTAAATATTTTTTCTGACATAATTCATTTCTTTCAAAAAAAATCTGTATTATATCAAAGTAGTTCATACCTGAATTGCTTTATATGATTTATTTTCATCTAGTAAGTACCAGAAGAGAATGAAAGGGAGATCAAAGACCATATTCACTACTACATGCTGTCTCCTTCCCATCATTTCCTGTAGGAATAAGCAGTTGGAGCATTGTGATGAATCTGGGCCTCAAATCCTTCTCTGTGTATAATTTCGAATGATGTCTTCTCCTATGTAATACAGAAAACTTAATGTCCACCTCAATATTTTAATATCGTGAATGACCACAATTAGAAAACATTATGAAACCATATTTAATATGCATGTGATTATTCTGGATTTCAGAGAGAATGCACTTGCTTTTTAAAGGACTGACAGATCATGAGCTGACAGAAAAGAGAAATAAAATGCTTAGAACATTTCTTCAGGAAATGGCAGCATGTCAATACAGATATAGGAAATCGAGATCTGAATTTGCGCATCGCTTATTTCTCTACAGGTGGGAACCACTTTTGATTCAATAAAAGGGTTTTGCTTTGTTTTGTTTCATAAAAAAAGAGAATGGTTTTAAAATACCTTAGCTTCAGTTTTCATTCCAAGTGAGTGATGTACTCCAAAATGAAATCATATGTGTACTAGCCAGTAAGTATGGCTGAAATGCTGGCTTTCTGTGGAGGAGAGATGTATCAGTACCAACTGGTATAGATCTATAGGCATGGACAGTTGTCTTTTTAGTTAGTTCAAGTTAAGAGCAAAGTCACATGCACTTGGCATCATATGTAGGTTGTCAAGGGACATATCCTCTTCTGAATACTTAATGATTAATCAGCGAAATGAACTAGAAAAGAAAGGTAGCTGTGCCAGAATTAATGCTTTTACAATAATCAAGTATCAGGTACATCTCTACAAAAAACCCCATAGGGTCAGACTGTTTATTATCAAATAAGCAAGTATAGCCTTTAAAAGGATCTGTCCAGCTATCTGCAACACAGTGATCTCTATAGCTATTGTGGGACTAAATGTGGAAAAAAGGCACATGTAACAGATAGGAAGTAGATAAATTATGCATGCTTAAACTTCTCTTTGCCAAAAGGATGGTTACTTCACACAGTGCTTGCCAGGGAAGGCTTATTTTTCCCATGACTTCTCAAGATGCAAAGCTATTAAAAGAAAATAATACAGATGGATTTAACTTTTCAAAGGGACCTGATTTTCACAGGATAATTGCTCATCACTTTTTAATAATCAGAATCCTTTAAAATAAACCACTAAAAATACTAGGATTGCAGAAGCTTGGTCAATTTTAGAAAATGAGGATGTCACATGAATAATTCAAAAAACCCAACAACATACTACCTTAATCTGAAAGATATTTCAACAATTGAGAAGGAGGTTAAAGATTCTTCAAAGATTTGGTTATACGTGAATATATTTTCAGAGACCACCACGTGCACCATCTGCGTGGTTCACTGAACACAGCAGCCTTTCTTTGTCTTGGGCAGGTTGCAGGCTTGAGTAAAGTGAAAGGTAACGGGATAAAATGATGTCTCCATTCAATAACTAATTCAGTTAATCAGTGTCTAAAAATCACTGGCACCACATAAGTTAACAGGCGGAAATGACAGCATGCAGAGAAGCAGAATGGAGTTAGCAGAGACTGAATATCAAATCTTTTAAGAAACAGTGATTGATCAGGGATGCATGTGACCCATGTTACGGTCAGAATGACAGCAATAATTAGAAGGACTGTAATTAAAACATCAAGGTCTTCAGGTCATGGAAACACTCACTTCCTACATTGTTCAGTTCATAAGAATCAAGCTTAATGTTAACCCTACGTCTGCAGTACTTAGTGGGAATAGCTGTTATTGTTGCAGTGCCCAAGCCTTGCGGCTGCATTTGAATTCAGTCCCGGAGAAAGACAGTCCCAAAATCTCAAATGCAAAGACACACCTAAATTAATGATAATAAAACCAAACAGTTAAAGAAAAAGAAGCAGAATAAACACGCACAAACTATAATTAGGTAGAAAAGTGTTCTGCAAAAAAAGGTATTTCTATACCACAGAATAAGTCAGGGTGCAAAGCAGTCCAGGACAGCTGACAGACCTTCTGAGAATCTGCAGGTTGTTTCGTTGTGTGAGCCTGGTGCTGCTAACAAACCTGGACTTTCAGTAATTACACTGCGCTCCTCATCTTTTCAAAATACTTTGGACATTCCTGAACTGCGATCGCTAGTCATATTTGAAAGAGTAGGTAACGGAAGCTTAAGAAAAGCCATATGGACCAAAAGGCCACCTATTTCAGTGCCTTCCCTCCAACAAGTAGCCAAAAGTGGGTATCTAGTGAAGGGTGAAAGGACCGAGGAAACACCACCGTTCCCCAGAAGAGCGTGGCGGCCGCAGCCACCCTCCCAGCTCCTGGTCCGTGTCTCCTGCATCAGGCTTTGGGCTTGTCCTGCCTTCTCCCTGCTCCTGCCGGTCCCCAGCCAGCTCTGGGGCTGCTTCCGAAACAATGAGCCACAGCAGTCTGCAGCCTGGCATACGAAGGGAAACCACCACCAATCTCAGTTTGCTGTAATACGTTAGATTGTCTTTTGTGGCAATTCAAAAAGCAGCTGCCCCGCCGACCCCGGCAATGCGCCTATCTCCGCGGCTTCAGGTTCACCGGGAACGCGCTGCGGGTTGTCCGTGTCCTAGTGGGGAACTTCTCGGCTTCTTTAGGAGAAGCAAGTATCCTGCTAGCCAAGGACAGTATTGACACGTAGGTATGCGATGACTTAAAAAACCCACCCACAACAACACATAATAGCACTGATTTGCTACATCATTTTTGATGAAATATTTAGTAGTGGATAATGCCTGGTAAGTGTGGTAGCTCAGCAATTGCAGTTCTCTGTGACAGACATAAGAATTAATATTTTATCAGCGATAAGCTGGCAAGAGGCTGAAATACTGCTGCAGTTACAGCTATTAACTTTGCTTCACAATAAGGTATTGTTATTATTGGCTTTAGTATACGTTGCAGTGAAAGGGACATTATTTACTGTATGCAATGGTGCCATATAATTTAAAAAGGATTATGATTACTAGCAGGAATAAAGAGTCCATTAAGGTCTTATAAAACAATTTAATATCAAATAAAATTCCACATTCCTTTGCCTTGAAAGAAAACATAAAATATTTAAACCAACCCATCAGACTTCCCGTTACTTACAATCTGGATAAACTGTATAACTTCCTTTTCTCCTTTTGTTCTCTTTAAAGTATGATGTGTTTTATAGACATAAATGACTTCTGAACTATAACAGTAAACAAGTTCCATATAAGCATATAGCACAAAAAGATACAGCAGGAGTATAAATGCAAATGTTGACCCTTTCTCAATGAATTGTCCATTAAAATGTAGTTTCCTTTATTCCTCATTAAAATGTATATATGGAAAACTAAGATATGGGTACTTACATATTTTACCAACGAAATAAAAGATACTTAGTAACACAATGAAATCTACTAAAAAATAAGGACAGAGTAATAGCATATGTCAAATGAAACAGGAACCGGAATTTAATTGTATGCTTAGATGTGAACCCCTACTTAAGATCTTTTAAGATTAGTGAACCACTCAAAACTTTTAAGGTCTACATTGACTTGGAAATGAGTATTTGATGTGTGAAATGGTATATGATAATGTCATTTTCTGTTGAGACCATTATCTGAAATGTATAAATGATCATATTTTGAACAGTATATAAAATCAGTCTCTGTCTGCCTCAAAAATATAAGCCAAGAATGAGAAGAAATTACAGGCAAGTTTATTCTTGTATCATTATTTTCTTCTCTTAGTGCCTTAGCTCACTTTTATAGTTCCTATTTTTCCTTTCCTTCTATTCCTTTTACATCTATTATTATGTCTTTTCTCATAAAATCCTAACAAACATTTCTTGTTTTAGCCGTACTTCAGTAGAAAACCAGAAATTTTATGTCTTCAAATTCTGTAGATTTTGAGTCTAAGAATGGTCGTGACACTTGAATACAACTGAAAAAGGAAGGGAGTACTAGTTTAAAATATCAAGTATAATATAAATATTGAAAGAATATATTTATGAGGTATAATGTTATACTGTGATAGTACAGGCATCAGATTTTTCTGATTTTTTTTTACCTTATAATATGTGTCCAGTTTTTCTGGTAGTAGGAGCAAAATCTTGAAAAGAATTAGTCCCAAAGACTGTGATTATTTATAAACTACATGTAACATCACAAATCTTTGTGTCTTCTCTATGCCTATATTCAAAAGCAAAAATAAACTAGATGAAGTGAAGAGCATCATTTCTTCGTATCTCTCCTGTCAGTGTAGCTTATGCTATTCAGTATGTTATGGGGTAAGCTAAGGCTCTAGGTTAAAAGAATACTAGAAAATACAAGACTTCAGAGTGACTTTGTCTCAACAGCTTGAGTCTTAATCAGTTTTGGGGCTTCCAGAAAAAAAAAATAGGAAAAAAAAACCAAACCAAACCTACCAACAAAAAGAAAGAAAGAAGGCGAATCAAAATTCTGCAGCCCACTTCCATCCTTTGAAACTAATTTTGAAAATAGCTAGAAATTTTCTTTTTTCTTGTGATGAGAAAGAAACTATCTTTCATGTTACCTGAGAAGTCATGCTTGGAATGTGTTAAATAGAAAACTGAAGGTGAAAAATTCTATTTCAGGAACTTTTAAATTAACAGCCAAGTAGGAGATGGCCTTACTGGCAAATAGAAGAGTATTGATCCTATCAGAGGAAAAAAAAAGTGAAGACACTTCAAAATGCAGCCAGAAAGCTTATGTTAGCTTTTAAATTAGCTAGTAGAGGGAATTACATTTTTCCTGTTACCTATGCAAGGACAACAAAAGCAACCTACTCCCCTGAGATGTAGATAAATTAGTGTACCTAAATATAGCGCAATCCACTATAACCATTATGTTATGGATCGCAGTGTGAGATGGAGGACTTCGAACTACCTTTACACGACCTGGTTGAGGGAAGGGAAGAAGTTCAGCTGCAGCAGCCTGGGGCACAGTACAACTGGCCACGGACGCAGGCTCACCCAGCAAACAGCGGTTGCCCCAGATGTGTGTGACTCTGCCTCTGCCCGAAGTTCTCACCTCCATAACCCAGGACGAAGTGCTTGCTCCCTAATTACGGCTTTGAAAAGTCAGCTGGTCAACTTGAGCGGCTGACAGGCAATTTTCAGTAGAACAAATAAATCAATGAGCTACATGGCAGAAGCAAACATCAATGAAGAATCAGTTTGATAAACACAGCTGACTCTTTAAATATTGCTTATGAAGCTAAACAAGAGACAAATAAAGACCCCACATCCCACCCTTTATGCTGGGATATAAACCTAAAATTTAAGATTTATCTTAGATAGAAAATTGTCTAGACTACCAATTTTATCTTTACCTAAAACGCATTAACTAAAATGAAACTAGATGGATGGATTTTAAGGCAAAATGAATCTTGACAAATATTAGATATAACATGCTTTGTCTACACCTTGAACCAAAGTGAACTATGTCCAGAAAAAAAAAAAAAAATTAGAACAATACTTTTCTGTACATTAAAGGATGTTTTAATGTATGTTAATAATGATTTATGAGTGACCATATTAAAATTCAACTTTTTTCTAGGGTGAATAAATACAGAAATGATGCCTTTAATTTTTCTGTTAGCTTGGTATTGTTTGAAAATTTTGACAAAATTCTTTTAAGAACACAGTTATCGTGAATCATAATTATAATGGACATAAGTTGCTGGCTTCCACCAATGAAAATATTATGGGAATATATTAAAAGATTGATAAAAGTGTTGTGAATATAATATGTATTTAGCTATTTTAAGCAAAATTGCTTAGATTTACTTTTGCTGGATAATACCTTTTAATAGGAGATTTTTTCTTCCCTCTGAAAAGTTAAATGAAAGAGAAACCTCTTTCTTCTCTGTACTTTGGTTTGGTTTATTTACATTCATTTCCTGAAATGAAGCTTTAATTTGCAACATCTTATGGCTGAATCCAAGCCTGTCCAACTCTTGACTTTGGTGGGATTACACACAGAAAGGTTGAAGGACTGAGATGTACTTGGTTTCTTTGACTTGCCTGTTATTAGAACTACCGGTTTTATTGACAATATAGGACAGCGAACAATCACTTTGATGCTTACTGCACTTATCTTCCTTTGGAAGTAATTGGAAGGACAAAACCTCTGAAGAGTTGTATTCACTCATACTCATTCCACTCATGCCCTACAGAGAGACAACTTTATTTTTTTAACATAATATTTTACTAAATAAAGAGTAACAGAGAAAGTGGTACCTCTCAGGCTGTTATCAGTCAGAAACAGATGGAAAAATTGTGACTGTGATGCAGAACATATTAAACTGTGGATTTATTTTTTTGAGCGTGTTTTCCCCCAAGTTCCTCCAGTATTTGGTTGTTTCATCTAGTATTTATGTCTTACCCTTCAGACTAAAAGCTTTTAGGGACACAGACATTCTCATCAATTATGTTCATGCAGTGTCTAGCACAATGAGACCCAGACTTGTTTTTAAGTGGCAACAAAATAAAAATGAATGGTAAATACAGATAATAATAATTTAGCAGCAGTGACTACAGGCTGTCCTAACATGCATGCATGTATACAAGTGAAACTTGAGTGAGCTCTAAATTAGCCCTGTGTTCATTTTTTGATATGCCCGGTGTTTATCTCCATGATCTTTTCCAAACCAACATGAACGAGCATTGCCTGACTCTAAGCGAGTCCGGTGCAAGCCTGCACTGACACAGAAGCCGCGTGGCTGGGGATCTTGGCTCACAACCTGCCTGTTTGGACGGAGATCGCTGTCATCTGCCTCCAAAAGAAGTGAGGGAAACTCTTGACCTGCTTTGAGGCAAAGTGTTTGCTGCTCACCCTTGGTTTTGAGAGGTTTTAGTGGCACCAGACATGATGAGATCCGGTGGGCTGTCTGGAGGGAGGTTGCATCTTTCCTACGGGAACTGCAGAGGGGAAAAGGCAACAGCGAGAGCTGCTTAGTCTCACATATTGACTAAAGAGACTGCAGCGGGCAGCAAGGAACAGACAGACCTCAGCCTTGCCTGAAAGGGCTTCCTAGGAACCAGAGGAGAGGTTGCGTTCCTCAGAAAGTCACTGAGGGACCCAGAGCAAGGACCGGCCTTCAGGAACACAGCTGGCAGGAGAGAGGTGTACAAACCTTGTAGCTTCTGTTTTCTTCCCTAATTTCAGTTTTCTCTATTTCAAAGCTGCATGTCCTGTTTCAGAATGGAATTTCCATCCTCACTGTAGCCAAATAAAACCTTGATTTTAAAAGTTTTTAAGTCCTTCTGGAGAAATCTAAGCACCTCTAAATCAAGATTTATTAGTCTACTGGAAAATATACAGAAGGTTATGAATCCGTTACTAGGACTATATGAAATGTATAAATAACAAGAGGTCAAATGTTGCCGGACAAACTTCCTAAAGAGAAAGCCAGAACCTTCAAAACCACATAGAACTGGTCAAACCTGCACTCTGTCTTGCACCTTAAATATCATCAAGACTGTGGCTTGCACTTGCTTGGCTGAAGAAATACAAGCTTGCTCATGTGCACTCTGGCAGTGTGAAATGGTCTAAGAATGAACAGAGAAACCATTGTTTTCCTCTTGACTTAGAACATAAGTAATTAGTAATAATAAAAATATTTTAAAAGGACAAGAACCTGCATGAGACTGTTAGTAAAATAACCCATCTTCTCTTTGCTCGAACGCACTTTTTACAAGACAGTGCCTTTTCTTCATCTCTGTGGAGAAAGTCCTATTAATTTGTACTGTTTGATGTCACATTCTGATGATTAATGCTAATTTTATATGGCTAGGGGAAAGAAAAAACCTTATGTCTATGTAGTCAAGATAAACATCTGCTGTCATTTTATAAAACGTCCTACAGTTTGTGCTCATGCTGTTTTGTGGAAGAGCACACTGCTTTACCACAGTCCTTTCATCACCACAAGTCTCCAGATTTCCATTCCCACTTTACGCACTCGCCACCTTTGCAGCGTGTTCGAGAGGAAGCTGTGAACTAAAAAGCACTTTAGTAAAAGGATAGCAGGCTTACTGAGCAAACGCGTGGATTGTGTCATTTGCCCTTTGGGGCGATGGCCATAAACGAAGAAGGGGAAGTAGAGTTTGGCCTTCCTCAGATGCCGATATGGATATTGGCCTGGAATTTGCAAGCTTCAGTGCTTTTGATCCAGGAGCTCATCAGGTGAAAAGAGAGCCGGACAGAGAGGGAGGAGCTGGAAAAACACACTGAGCTAAGTGGTAAGGATGGGTAAATAGATTATGCACATGAAATAAATATAGCCATTCTCTCCTCTTTTCTTACAATGCAGCTTTAGCAATACAAGTTTCAGTCTATGCCTTTTCTTTCTCAGATATACAAGGTAAGAAATCAAGGTGTTCTCAGAATGTCAGAATGAACTCGATATAGTTGTCTGATACAGGGACCAGGCATGGTCTTCCTGTAGATGGGAAGGAGAAAAACTAAGTGGACTGAAAAAGTACTTCCCCAGGCTGTCTGTGTGATACTGTGAATAGTATTTGCAAATTACTTTTAAAACCAGAGGGGCATTCTATAAATCAGGAAACTCTGAATTGAGAATTGAAGATTATATAGCTAGTGAACTCCTGCTGGATTTCTGTGAACTAAAATCTAATTTTGGAGGGTCAGGAGCCGATATTCTTGCATAAGAAGCGCACCACAAATCTATTTCTTTTTGCTCTTAATGAGAAGCCAAGACCACCTGTCTGTGCAACCTGGAAAACCTCTGTGGCAGCATAGCACTGAAACAAACCTAGCCTCTGCGGTTCTGGTATGTCTGCTAAATGGAAAACATGAAAAAAAAGATCAACGAAGAAGCTTCCAGAGTCACTATACCTCTCACACATCTCTTTTTGCTTTAGCTTCCTCTACATAAGGGTTTATTTCTCAGTCATAGCTCAGTTCCTCTGTATGTATGTGTTACACTCTACGCTTCAGTCACATGATCAACAGAAATTTAAGTATAGCATTATTATTATCTGCATTATTTTAGCTACTATAGATTTGGTTTGGAATATAGTGAATATAAAAATAAGAAACTGTTTGGTTTTGTTTTTCCTTTCAATTTAAATAATCAGAACTTGCAAATGATGGGAGGGGAGTCAGTGAAAAATGGGTATTTTGCTGAAGTCCATGCGGTAGGACAGAGCAGAACCAGATCTCTTTAAACGTAGTGCCCTCTTACAGGGAATCAGACTTCCTCTCAGTATATTGTGAGCTATTTAAAAGAAAGTTTCTTTTTATCCAAGTCTAGGGTCTTACACCCTGCTATTTATCAAGTATATGAGCACCATGAACTCTGTCGTTTTACTTCCCTCTTTCACATCCTTTTTTTCCCCTCATTGCTTATCAACACCTAGTGCTGGAAAATTGATTTGCAATAATAGACAAAGTGGCAATTTTTCTGGGGCCTTTTAAAAATTAGGTATCTGTAAGATTACTTACAGATTACTTACATAAACTGCTTTGAGCAGCAGAGAAATTAAGTTCTGTTCTTACGTACGTGTATTTTCTTCTAGCATTTGCACTTACAAAGCAGCCAAAAAGAAAAGGAATCTGTTGTATATCAGGCAATTTTCAAATATATGGCTGTGTTGCTACTTATTCCATAGACTCCATCAGTTTTAAAACTTCTCTATTCAATAGAATCTCACACCATTTTCTACAAGATGGCATGTAATAAAAATGACATTGTAATTACATTATTTATGGTTTCTTTTACATTCCTGTGACTCAGAAAAGGCTTAGTGTTTCTTTACTTCACATCTTCCAGAAATGGCCACTACAGCAAGTGAACCATGGGAAATATTAGTAAATATGCCGGAATGAAAAGAAGGTAAACTTGATGAAATACTAGCAACTGCAAAGATATCTCAAAATTATGCTACATCCAGTCTGCGAAAAGACCTCCTGGGTGATGACTTTTATAGGTCTGTTTCGCACCAGGACTTCCCAAATCTCCAAATAGGAAAGTTTGCTATAGCTACAGCTGAGCTTAGTTAGAGTCAGGTTCTAATAAGGGATTCAACTACTCCCATGTGAGAGAAGATTTTCTGGCCCAGACTTGGTCCCCTCACTACGCAAACCAGCATATAGCAGAGTGTATAGTGCCTCATAATCTAGTAAAGAGGAAAGTCAATGGGTATGGGCTATGGTGAAGAAATCTGCATTAAAAAGTGCTGATTTATCACATTCTGATGTTTGCCTGGGATTTGCATGTCGACAAAACGTGGCGACAGATGTTGGCTTTTGTTATTTTGAATGGAAATTGCCTTGTAAAAAGAGATGTGCTAACCAGGGTTTTAGTCATATTGATGGAGTGGATTATTCTTCCCTCAGTCTAACGTGTCTGCAGATTGTAATTAGAAGGCAAATATCTTCAAAATCTGAAAACTGTGGATTCTGAATTTTCTTCAAAAAAGGAAAATACCCAAATAACAAAATACAAACTGAGGAAAAGTAATAAAAGTGTCACTGTTTTGTACTGATCAAAACAATACTCTTCCCTGACTCAAAATGTGGCTTACTCGAGGCTTATTCTAATGTCCGGGTCAGAGCAAGTTTTGACAGTTATCTAAGGAAGCTGAAGGAGATGGGAGGAGGTGACGAAGAGGGATGACTTTAACTGTTAAACAGAGATAGCACCAGCATAATTATTGAACTTCACAGAGGAAAAAATATTAAATAGTGATAGCTGAATATTCAGCTATAAAATAGTTTTAACAGTTCAAAAAATAGCCTGTAGCCATGTATGCATATTAAAATAGGCCTCTTAAACCTGTCGGCAAGATTCTGAAATCTCTATCTAGCTGATCAGATAAAACACTGCTTTATTGAGGGATTCCTCAGTTCCTGTGAACTTGCCTTTTTTTTCCAACCACTTACGTTGTTCCACAAGCTCTGGTCCAAATTAAAGAGTTATTTTAAGGTAGTGTGGCAATACCTTTCTCTTAAACAGAAAGCTGTAGCAAGCCACTGCACTGAAAGAGAAATTTGCATGGTAGGGGATGAACCCAAGTACGTGAGCAACAGACCACAAGGGCAGGAAGTTAGTTAGTGTCATTTTTTCTGACAAAATTGCTGTCTCAGACCTAGGTTTTTCAACATGAAATCAAAATGATACTGAAGTGGTAATACTGTCTATAAACATAGGTTTGGGTTGTGTTCATTCCTTTCTCTTATCAATTTTTACCTGTCAGAGCACAGTTCCAAAAATGAGCTGATCTCAAATTAGTATTTCCCTCTGCCTTTCTTACTGTAGTTATTAGGAAATATGGTAGAAGTTTCAGCTGCAGAAATGAAAAATAGATTCTTTGGAATGTATCAGGCTATTCTCTGAAATCAGTGTTGACTTATGCATTTCTGCACCCCTTCAAGTAACTATTTAGTAGTTTGGCTTTGTATTTTTTGGCATGCTCAGTATCTGTTCATGTTTCTTTGTTTTAGTGTTAGGATGCTACTGGGACATTAAATGTTCTAGAAGTTATATGGCAAGGCCATCTGTAATACCTGGAATACAGAAACTATAAAATAATTTTGAGTTTCTGACCACGTACAGTGAAATATTCCCTTATTTACATTTTCAGCAGAGGTATGTAGAATAGATTATGCTTTGGACAATGAAACCTTTGGCTCTGATTCTCATACCCAGACTGAATTGCTCTGTGATTGTTGGCAACTCATACTTGCTTTGTGGGAACAATGAAATAAGAAGTTCTGAATATTGTTGTGACTCAGAAATATAAAACTCTGTAGAAATGCTTAACAATATATTTCATGATTATCTAAATTTTCTTTGAAATGCTTGACAGGCATATATATAGCATAAATGAGAATGATATGCCTGTTTAATATACAAGAAAGTGTGTCCTGTGTTATTTATTTTACCTGCTCTTTGATCTTTCAGAGCCGTAACTGCTTCTACCTTCGACTCATTACTTCATTCGTTTCTTCTGCATCTCTTGCACAGAAGCGTATAAAGGGCAATTGTATAGGCTTTATAATCCTACAATGAAAGGAAAGATTGGAAATGATGGTGCTCATATCAGAGATATATAAATGAATTTGAAGACAATACATTTCAGTGCAAAATGGTGTTTTAACTGATGTGGAATTTTATTAATCTTATTCAGGTATATGTTAAACCCCCCAAACCTATGGCTTATATTAATTTAAACTATTAAAGCTGGTGAAGCTTTTTGGGCCTAGTCCTTAATCACTTTGCAACATTTTGCTAGTTTGAAGAGCTCTTAAACTGAGCATGAGTTACATTTGCTCACTTAAGACTCCTCTAACACCAAATATGAATGGAATAGGGTCCTATTGATTTGATATTTCACATGTATGTGAAACTCATAAAAAGATAAGGAATTCAAAGATTTTTTTAGCCAGTATAAAACTCATAATCCTTTCGTTCTATGATCTGCTGATTATAGCTCTGTGACTTCTTTTCTTTTTTTTATCTGCAAGGTAAAGTTTGTATTATGAGGAAAAAAAAATCCACTGTTCCAGGTTCAGGAGCTCAAAGCAAAACTTAATTAAAGTTGAATGGAGACTTGTAAAGAAAATATGTCAAGGAAAACTAAAGAAAAAGCCTATGTTATTTCTCAGTTATCCTTTGAGGTTTCTCTTCAATTGTTTCCCTTCACTGCTAAGCAAAACTACTCGGAGTGAGTACTGGCATGTAGTAAGTGGGCTAGAAGTGGCACACATTTTGATTGTGTATTGATGTTTGGTTTTCATATTTACTATCATCGTCTTGGTAGGGAAATCTCTCCGAATAAGAAAAGGGGTGCATGCATGCGCGTATGTGTCTGAACACGTGTGTAAACGGGGGAACAGACCACAGCAGCAGGCTCACTGCTGGAGGTAGGCGAGTCACAGCAATTGCTCCGCTCCTTCTCGGTATGACTGCCCGCAGCTATCCTGCCATGGGGAGCTGGGGGCACGCTGGGGTTCACCCAGACCGCTGCGCTGCCGTGAATCATGGTGCAAGTCAGCATAAAGTCATGAGGAAGAAAAGTATGCTGCTCCTCCGATCCAAGGGTGCGTGCTTTGTACATGTGAAAGGTGTTTAGGTTATCAGCTTTATCTGTATTTTTACGTGATATATCCTTCTCCCTCCAATTAAGACCTTTACAATTCATGACATTCTGCTAAGTAGCAGCAATAATAACATGAAGAAGGAGGACAGCATATTCATAATTTGCTTTTGATTGC
This sequence comes from Harpia harpyja, assembly GCF_026419915.1. Classification (NCBI taxonomy): domain Eukaryota; kingdom Metazoa; phylum Chordata; class Aves; order Accipitriformes; family Accipitridae; genus Harpia; species Harpia harpyja. The sequence continues at coordinate 9,001,227 of NC_068962.1, forward strand.
TCATCAGTACTTGAAATAGTTTGAAGTAGATGTCTGAAGAATACGTTTCTTGATCCTGAAATTCTGTTACTAATGGAAAAGTTTGTAGTACCCTATACCGATGTGTATGTAGTAACTGCATAGCTCGTTAGTATCTTTAGTATCTTAGTATGTTCCTCAAAAGGGAAAGTTAAAAAGCAGAATTGCTGTACTGTTAAACCAGTGTCAAAACTTCAGGATGACGTGGTATTTTTTTTCTACACCTCAGATCTCTCCCTCTCTTTAACCCCCTTAAACCTACAAATTCAATTCTAGAAACATTTTGGGCATCGTTTCTCAACGCACATTCAGTACCTTGCAGTTAGCAGTAAATGCTGTAAGTAACCATTTTGATTTGAACTTTTACTAAATTTCACAGACCAAGTTAGAGAAGAAGTTGAACATCAGGATAGGTCTTTGAAAAACAGATTGTGTAATAAGCAGAGAAAAGAGAATGAAAGAGAGGAGGATGATATAGGAGGAATAAGCATCCATCTGGTTTTCTGCTGGTACTAATAGAGCTGTATCAGAAACCAGTTTACTCATGCTACCAAAATGCACAGCATCAGCCAAACATAAACAAACCTGCAGTTATGGAAAGGAGGAGCAAATGGCTAAAGTGAATTAATCAGTTGGGAGGGAAAAAATATGTAAAGACAAAAAGCTCTTTCAGCCAGGCTAAGACATGCAGAGCAACATGTGATGTTGCCCTGAACTTTGAACATAATGAAATATTCCTAATAAGATGTTAAAGCAGAAAAAGAAAATAATCCAAAACTAAATGAAGTATTAATTTAGATGCATGCTGAGATTTTTCATGAAAGTTTAAAATTGCTGGTCTTGATGTGAAGTATTTCACTAAATTATAGCTTTAATGAAATACATGTTTTAGCTGACAAATTTCAGTGAATAACTATTGAGTCCACATTACTGCTTTTATCGTTTGCTGATGGTTCTTCTCCTCCCTCTTTAGAAGACACTCTTTCTCTCCATGCTCATTAATACCTGAAAATGTCTTGTATTTTGCCACCTCCATTATAGCAGTGATCGTTTGGTAATGGATTCAATTATCTCCACTTCTCGTTGTTATCTGCATGCGCAGCCATGACATAGGGGTTTGTCTCTGCCTCTTCATGTGATTGACTATCAGTGGGGTTTGGAGGGAAAGAATATACATACTCTGATGTAAATTATGACTACCTTTTGGCCAACAAACACTTTCTGATTAATGTTCTTTATTCTGTTTTCAGGCTTAATTAGGCCCGATACAGAACAATTTGTAATTGCTAATGAAGTGTAAGCTTCCTTGATCCTACAACACACTTTGAAAGTGATGGATTTCACTTTTCTGCTTGTGGATTGATATTATTTAAAGAAACATTGTTTTGTGAAAACTTCTGAGTAGCTAGAATTTTCAAACCAATTTTTTAGTGCATATCTTTTGCCTGCAGGTGTCCTTGTCATGAGGAAATACAGCTGTACGTTTGAAATCTCCTAAGCCAAGAATCTGTTCCTTTCTGGAGTGCACAGGAGAGAAATTCTTTTTCACAGTAACTTTCAAGGTTTCAAACTTTGTTTTTGTTCTGTATTAGCACAACCCAAATTTTCTCAACTTTTATTATGAAAAAAGTTCCAGCATTCAAATTTATTTCCCATGTTTTACAATGCAAGAGCGTAAATCTAAAGCTAGGTTATATTAAAGCTAGGTTATATCTTGAAAGTCATTGTGTCACGTTTACATGCATTGGGAGCAGAAGTATAGGAGGTCCACTACGTTCCACATTGCATAAGCAAATAGGTGCCCTTGTCCCAAATTGTTTGCAGTCTAAAAAATTGAGTGAGGGATGAGTGATTGAGTTTTAGGCTCAATACTTGAATATATTACAATATTCACACATATATATTGGCTTTACAGCAATAAAAAGAATTGCAAAATTCAAATGTTTGCTAAATGGAAAGTTGATTTTCACTGAAGACTAATTTTGTAATTATTTTTTTAGATACCATTTTACCTCTTTTGCTTTTGAGTGGGGTTATAACCATATCCAGACCAGAAGTACCAGACTATTTTTGGAAAAAGGAGGCAAAAGAAAGGAAGGTCCTGAATAGCTGTCGGTCTGGTAATGACTTTGGGGTGCCAAAGATGTGAACTTTACAGAAACACAGGAACTGCTTACTTAGCTAGGCTATGACCAAAGCACTTGTGAATTTGCCCACCCTACACTGATCATGAAACAACTGTTATGAGCGGACTTCGGTGAGCAAGGTGACAACTACCTTCCTTGGCACCGGGAAGGGGACCTTGTACTTGTTGTCGTGGCACTGCAGAATGGGTGTACCCTGCCAGAGCCCTTGTCCAGAACCTTGAACCCAGCAGCTGAAAATGAAATTCTGGACATCCCTTCTGGTTATCTTACGTCTGAAGAATGATGTATCCAATTTGTTGGTGCTTTTCTACTCCTCCAATATTGTCACTCAAAAAAGAGAATGACTGGGCTCTGAGTAGTATCTGGTTCATTGGAGAGTAAATGTGGAATCATCAGGGAGACAACCTCCTTTGCCCAGTGTCCATGCTTCCAAGGTCTGCCCATCCTGTTGTGGATTGTCTTGCTCCATCCCAGAGAGTTGTAGCCCTGAGACAGTCCCTCATGGTCCATTTTTTCAGCATAGACAGTAGTGGCAGGAGGGTTTTCCACTTCATAACTCAATGGTCAACTTACAAATAAGAGCGAAGAAAAAGATGACTGAATTACATATTAGGAAAATATAGTATATTTAAGTTGACACATAAATGTGTCCTACTCCCCACACCTTGAATGCTGAGTTTTTCATTGACATTAATCTTCATAATAAAAGCAAGTTCAGAAGTTTCTGTAGTCAGAAACCTGTGCCTGTTTTAAATAATATATGCATCTGCTTTTCACTTATTGGACAATTCAGTCATTTACACAAGTGGTTGAGTAATAGTTTCATTTTACTGTCATCACTGTTTTATCTGAGATGTCACAAAAAGTATATTTTCCCCTATGGGTTAAGAGTGGGAGTACTCTCTATGCTATCGTCCTAAAATGGTATATCAGCCAAAAAATTTGTTTCTCAGATAATAAAGCAAGGAATGTGTAGTATCAAAAAAAGGGTATATTTTCTCATATGTAGAAATGGTTCAAAGATAAAAAGTAATCTGTGTTCATATATTAAAGAATCTGAGCATACTACTAAAGTGAAAGGAAGGCAATTTTAAAGTATCTCCATAATTCAGAGGCATGGCTCCATTTCAAACTGATAAAAATCATGCTTTGAAGTAACTTATATGCTTTTGAAAATCATAGCCAGAAGCAAGTATGTATGGTCAGGAGAATAGGATTATATCCTAAGGGAAATGATTATAATCTATATATCAAAATATGCCAGAGGAATGTACAACTTCGCTGCTTGTTTTGGACTATTTTACTTCAGGTTTCATTTGGCACTGATCCTCATCCCCAACAGCTTTCAGGAAGACTTTCTTCTACTCCACAGGAAAAGAAATAAGTGAATAATAAAACAATAAATGGTGCAGTTTATACTTCGTCTATCAAGATGCAGAAAGTAAATAATTTCTGCATATTTGCAAGTTATGACAACATTTTAAATTTGAGTTTTGTGTAGCCAGAGGACAACATTTATGGCTCATAACTGGGAAGCCGGCAGGATATCATTCTCCTGATTATATACAACAGACATAATGTCATCCAATATATGCCTGAGAAACTGGCATTAGCTGCTCAATTAAGCCAGGCAAATAAAAGAAGCAAATATATCAATTAAGTAGATTTTCCTCATGCTAATGTTTTACCATCACTCTACTTTGACCTGTTTTTAAGTTGTATGAGAATGCACTCACGCAGACACTGAAAGCATATAGCATTTCTACCATGCAGAATGAGTGAGGCGCGACTTTATTCTGATGCCCTTTTTAGGAGGCACAGTCTCTCCAGGATCCCTGTAGTTATGGCTAGAAAGGCGCTGGTCCAGAAGAAGACACAGAGTTCCAAATTCGATGCCACCCTTGGACTACCTCTCTCCACTGACCACGCTATTAGCCCTGACTGATCTCCTGACCATCAAATGTCACCACGCGGCTCCTACGGCAAATCCGTATTGAGCTTAGCGACAGCACCTTGTCGGTCCTCGTCTTCACAGACAAGCAGTTCAAAGACTGAGTGTTGGGGGATCTGACAAATGGATATGCATCTGTGGTGTGGTTTAACCCCAGGCAGCAACTAAGCACCACGCAGCCGCTCCCCCCGCACCTCTGTGATATATGATTTATCTATAGGTGAGCGTACATACGTTTGCACACACACATAGATATCCATGTGTATATATATACAAGTGTACATATACACGAACAGTTTATGTATGTATTTTTATATAGAGAGCATATGCGTCAGCTCCGGTAAAAATACACATAATTTTACAAGTAGTATCTGATAAGAACACGTGCCAGCCAACAAGAGTTAACTTTTGAAGCTGTTTTCAAGTTAGTCCATTGTTTGTAGGATGATTGATCTGATCACTGCCAGACTTGCAATTAAGAATAAGAAGCAAGTGGTATGATGATGAGTAATATAATCACTATCCATGTAAGCAACCCAAATGTACAGTCATACTCATTCTTTTACCCATCATAAAACAAAGTCCGTTTGCTAAATTAAAACACTACATGCTAGATTGCTAACTCATTTGTTTTCAATGAACTTGAATGTGAGCCACAGGTGTTTTAGTTTATACAGAAGCATTTCATAACAATACTTATTTATTCAAAGACTTAATTTTATCCCATACAGTTCATAAATTTCAAAGATACTACATTTCTAAATGCCTCTGTAGAATTATAACCTTTCTTTTGTAGGTACTCTCAGAACTTTTTTACCAGCCTCTCATTACGAATTCAGATCTATTAAGTTTCCTTTCATTTTTCCCTTTACCTGCTAATCTGCGTAAAAACTATACCTAAATCTTTCACATCAGGCATTCTGCACATAGTAACTATCATCCTTTGGCGGGTGTGAGGTAGTAAGAGCTCCCTCTTTTTTCTTCTTGCAACACAAGCTGTTTGAGTTCAGATTTCACAGTGGTGCATCCAAATTCATTTACACGTGTTTTCCAAGGGACTTAATAGATTCTGTTTGCAGGAATTCTGTGATTTATAATACTTCTATTTCTCACGTCAAAGGAGATGACATAGAAAAGATTACAGTGGTTTAGATCAGATGTAAGAGAGAAAATTCTGAAGAAGAAACCAAACATAAAATCTGCTAAACCACTGTAAAGAGAAAATCAGAACATGTGGCTTTGGTTTTTTTTTTAATAAACTTTCTAAATAAACAAAGCTAAAATGGCTGAAATCACCCTTCCCTCCTCTAACCCCATTTTAGTTTTTAACTGAAAAGGCCAAGCCCTCAAGTATGTACTGTACTGTAACTCTAGCCAAATTCAAACTGCATGAACTAAGGAGCTGGCCTAGTGAATTTATACAACAGATAATTTGCTCTGTCAAATACAAGGTTAAATTCTCAAAGACATAAATATCCTACTGGTGCAGAAAGTAATTAGGTTAAAATAATGAGAGATCTCCAAACTACCTAAGATTTTTAAAGCTTTGTCTTTAAATCTTTGTTTTCAACAATTGTCTTTTTTTTATGTAGTAAATGTCTGTAATTTTGTTGCTTAAAGCAGTGTTATCATTATCAAAGTAGCTTGAGATAAGGAAAATAATTAGAGAAATTCCAATGACTGGAACATTCCCTCAGTTTGTGAAAATCCCCAAATAAGCACATAATTTCTGTTGATGAATAAAAACTGAAACACGGCACATTACACTTACACAAAAGTGTGAATATGTGTACATGTCTATTCGGAGAACTAGACTTGCTAACTAAATCACCTTCTTCAGTGTAGTCCACTCTTGGCTCTTCCACTAAATGCTGAACTGAGCCCTCCATACCCATATCTCCATACCCATCATTTGTGCTGATCCTCCAGTGCTATACTCATTACACATGTATGAATCTGGCTGCCATAATGACACAACACTCAAGTTGCCATCATGAAGTATGTAGCAAACCTCATCCTCCCACCCTCTGGCATATTAATGAGCTTATTTGTTTAGCAAGAAGCTCTGTGCTCTATTCGCTTCTTTCCAGCTTTTGAAAAATTTATGAAAAGCTTTTGGAAATACATAATGCTCTGTAAAACAGCTGGAAAAATACTCAGTTACATTTAGTAGCATTTATCAGTTCTATTGGATAAACGTGGCTCTAACTCTCTACTCCCAATCTGAATAAGCATTTCCCCATAATTAAAGACTAAAGTTTGATTGTGTGTAATCTGTTTACTTTTACAGGTAAAAGAGAATAATATTGTTTGCATGCTTTTTCACTGGGATCCCTTAGGAAATCAATAATATATTTTCATTTTTTGTAACAAAATCCATCCTTTTCATTGATTAAACAATGGTATCAGCACTACGAAGTAGACAAGGCTTGTTTTGCAGGGTCTTGTGGTCCCCATTTGTCATGTCCACATAAGACCATTGCATTTTAAAGATAAGAGACCTGGAAAATCAGCTTTCTAACTGGTGCTTTCGTGTGAATCCAGCATTAATTGTCTCTTTGTACATATTCACAATAGATTCATTACTTTGGAAATACTATTTTTGTGAACAAAACGTGTATTTGTAAAGAAGCTTTCTGTCTGTTTAATCATATACTTCACCTGAACAAAGATATCAAGCTTGCCAAACTTTCTCAACCTGTAACTGCAGCTTGAAATGTTGGTTCTGTGTACTGACTTCCTTAAGAGATTTTAGCTTAAAGCAAGTCTGATGCAAAAAGCAGCAGCACTCACAGGTACCATGACTGTCTGCCCCGAGGCACACATCCACATCGCTGTGCTGCACATTCCTGCCTACTTCTCGTACTCTGGGGAGTTATTTCTTGCTAGTTCATACCTGCAGCAAAGTAAAGCTTTTGTTCACATGTACTTACACATTGTCAAGGATGGGGAGACTCTGTTACTTACCATGGAAATTTTTACCATTGGCTTCACTAAGCACAGGATCAATCCCTGCTGTCATAGCCCTGAACTGTGCAAGACAGGCAATATCATAAGAAAAGCACATTTACAGAGAATTAAACTCACAGTCTACTCATTAGTTAGTGATTTCAGTTCCACAGTATAACACCCTACACTGCCCTCAGGTATACAGTAGCGTCCAGGCTAAATCAACAGCTCTAGGAAAAAACCCAGCCCCCCCCAAACTCCAAACCTTGGTCTTGCACACCAGCACCTACAAATTGCACTAGCACCTCTGGAAATTGCTTGCTTTTCAGTCACAAGCCCTGTAGAGCTGACTGTCTCTCATTCTGAAACTTTAAACTGTATTGTTAGCGTGACTCTTCAAAGTCTAGGTATAATGTCATAGAAAAGTCTCACCAAAGTAATACAAATTCCTTGATATATCATTTGTCTAGCAGTAAAGGGGAACCAAATTAGAGTGCTCTGTAAAGAAATCATCCTTCAAGAATATTAGTGTAAATATTGCATATTTTGATTTATGTATACTGAAAATAGTGTTTATTGTACTTTCAAGCAAATACATAATGATTTCTAGCATTTGTAAATATATATTCAGAAAAATATAATTTGAGGAATTTTTATGACCAGATTGAATCATAGTAGTCTTTATATAATATTCATATTAACATAATACATAGAATGCAAAATAATACGCAGAATCCAAAGTAGTCTACACAGCCAATTTTTCTACAACCTGTTATTTTTAAACTAGCATTTTTACATAATCTAGCAGTAAATGGTATTATTCTAACCTCACCATTTTTTTAATCCTTGCTCTTCATAAATTGTCATAAAACAGATTTAGTCAAAGTGTACAACTAGTTAGTTTGAATCTCAAGCTTATGTCAAAATATTTCTGTCATATTGAGACTAATTTAAGGACTTGGGATCTCAAAGCTGTACCTATGTAAGGTGTGTGGGTGAGGGATGGAATTTTTTCAGCTGCTTCAAAGTCAGGTGTCTGGATTAAGCTAAGCTTTTGTCTTCTTTTCAGCTGCTGGACAGAACAGGTATCCACAGGGCAATTTATCCCATCCCACCAGAGGAATGTAAGTAACAATAATGTTGGGATGGCTGTGTTGTTAGATACATTCTGCCTTTGAAGCAATTGTGATACACCCATATATGATGCATTTCCTGTAACAACAACAAAAAAAACCCCAAACAAAAACAAACCTGAAGAAAGCTTCTGATTTTCAAGAGTAAGCTAGTGTTTGACGTTTGAAAGAATTATTGATTTTTCTAGTCCAGATTAGATCTTAAAGGCACCACTGCAAACTAGAATTTGGTTTAAAATTCACAAATTATAATAAACACTAAGCAAGATACAGAATTAAAAAAATAAATACTGGCTATGATTCATTGTAATCACAAAACTGAAAAAATGACTACTAAAATCAGCATTTTTAAAAATATAACCTATTTTCCAATGTTATAACTTGTACTCACATGTTAGTAGTTAAAACAAATGCATCTATTTACTATGAAAAATAATTTTCCAATATGTTGCCAATTCTGTTTTCCCTTGTGATGGCATGATGTTAACCTTTTTATTAAAGAAATAAAGTACTACAGCATAAAATAGGCCTTTAAAACTACATACAAGCAGCCTTAGCTTGTGTGTAGCTGTAACAACTACCTTTCTTTGTGGAAAAATGAGTGATTGGGTAGTTTTGTGGTTTTCCCCACTAAAAACTACTTCTAAATTAATCAGTGTTACTACTTAATAGTCTTTAGAGAGTAACTTCTTCCTAACCAAATAGTTAAAACAAAGAGACAAAATGCAAAATCCAGATCCTTTATGTGTGTATTTAAGTCTAGTTGAAGTTTTCCAGTAGTTTAAAGAAAAAAAGTGTTGTCTGAATCAAAACTTTATTTTCAGTATTGTTCTTGTAGGGCACTGGAAATAATGAAATAAAAGTAAAATGATCAAAACCAACTTTTGGGTAAATAAACTGGTTTTGACATTATTTACCCTCAAACCTTTGATTAATTAGAATAACGTAAATTAGTACTTTATTAGTTGTGGTTTTACAACAGCCAGTGTGATCAACATTACGTGAAACACAGGGAAACTGAAAAAGTCAAAATACTTGTTGAAAAGATACACAGGAAAGTGATTAAGCCAATAATAATACAGAAGGGGTGAAAGATTTATTTTTTTTCACATAGCACCATTCAGGAAGTTAGAAGGACTGGGAATTTGCTGGAAACTGCAAAGTAGCTTTGCAGAGCAGTAGCAGTAATGTATCCTTATTTCTACCAAAATAAGAGAGGGTGGCATAGACTGGAGGAGGAAAGCTCGTCTCAGTAGTAAAATTTAAGGAAGAGGAGAGACAATCAGGAACCAGATGAAAAGCAAAGACAGGATGATACACAGGAAACATGAGAATGTCTACAAGGCAGAACGATGCTTAGACAGGAATAGAACAGATGGGAGAGAGTCCGATATTCACTACAACATCAAAAGAGTCGGGTATTTGTGGTTAGAAATTAAGAATAAAGAGGCCTGCCCATTGAGCAGATTCAGACACAATAAAGATTTAAGATACTGATTGTGCACTGAAAAGGATTCAAACACAGAAAAACCATTGACTGCTCTTCACGCCCAGCCAAACAACTTCCTGATTTCCACTGAAAACCATGAATAAATAGCAGACATGGGCAAAACTCATAAAAGTGGGAAGTCAGTGAACACAAGAGTGCTGCTAGTCCAGCAGTTCTCATAGCAGGAATCTGACCACAAATGGAGTTTTAGGACTTTTGAGTGAGACAGCAAAGACTTGCTTTGATTATTTAAATTGGTATTTGGGGTTATAAGCCCTTCAGAAGTGGAGCCTGCAGGCAGGAGTTTTTTGGAAATCCAGATCTAGATAACGAGGCTGAACAGAAGATTTAAGGGAGATGTCCAACTTCTGGGAGGTATTTGCAGGAAAAGGACTCTTCTTAACAGATGGAGTTGATTCTAAGCATGCAAGTAAGCCCAGGTATCTAAGATCAAAGCTGGTCCTGCAGCTTTTTTTTTTTTTTAGAACCGAGAGTCTCAGATAATCAGTCTACTTAAATTTAGAAAATAAGAAGAGAAAAATTGATAAGTGGAGTGGTAAAGGACACAGAAAATGAAGAATAGTATTCTAGGAGAAAGAAAATATGAACAGTGATGAGAGTGACAAGAGCAGAAGTCAGGGATATAAGACAGAGGAAGATTGCCTAATTCAGCTAGGCAATTGGATGAACTCAAGAGAAAATAACTAATATATCTTTACATTAATGCAAAGACCTCTGAAAGTAAAATGAAAGACTTAGAACTGCTGGTGTAAGATATGGAAAAGGGACAAAGCTAATGATGATGTGTAGTATCCTGGAAGCTGCTGCTGAAAGCTTTAATTAAATCAGATTTGAGCATGAATAAAATACATTTTAGTTAAATAATATTTTGGGGTGGTGGCGGAAGGTTTTTTTTTTTTTTGTAATAATGGCATAGGTCTACTATAAACCCTCAGAAAAGGACACTAATGTGAAGAAAATAATGTTACTGGCAAGATAAATACTACTGAAGCCTGTGTCATGCAAACAGAAACTACAGACACTTTGGAGAGGAAATATTGCTATCAACAGCAACTATTCCTGAGCAGGAAATATGATAGATTTATTTTTTTTTACAAATAATTAATGAAGCAAAAATAGGTTAACATTAACTTGTTTTGGGGAACAGTGAAGTCATAAGGGAAAAAAAAAAAACAATTAAAGGAAGAGTTGAGTGATCAGAAGCTAGTTCAACTGCATAAACGGAACGGTTAAATAATTCTGTGATTAACATTTTTGGTTTTAGAGGAGCCAATAGTAAGAATTCAGGAAACTTACTAGGGAAGTTTGCGGACTTACACAATGACGAAGTACAGAATCTCTTGAAGTAAAATATACCAAAATTAAGAGAGCTTGCTGGAGTCTTCAGGAAAATTGGTGGTGTAACTCTTGGTGGCAAAGGGAGCTTTTTTAATGAGAATGATTAAAATGGAGCAAACCTCAACAATAAAACTTCCATTTCTGTGTAGCTGGAGACAGTTGAGGGAGGAAAAAGCCACATTATTTCCATCCCAGAACACCAGAAGTACTATGCATGATATGTTTTAATACATGTTTTTAAGAATTTTCTTAGCAATTTTTTAAAATTAATAAATTAAAGTCAATGATTGCAAATACATCTGGAAATAAATATATTTAAGGATAAACACTGAGACTACTCATTTGAATTCAATCATATACAGTTTTCTCAATCCAATTTGAAAGAAAAGGTAGTCAAAGAAAGAAATAAAAATCAGTAAGCTCTATATGGGTTTACTAAAGCTAATTCATGCATATTAGCTTCATGTTTTAGTTTGATAAACCAGTATTTTCTTTTAACTATAGGAAATTCTGTCTGAAATTTATTAAGCATTTGATATAAAATGGGAATTCATATTTGCACGGTTCTTAATGCTCTTCTGTAAACATCTACCATTTACCATTGCTGGAGACAGATACCGTTCAGGTGGACCTTTGTTCTGGTCCTATATATAACTGGAAACAACATGTGCTACATGGGCATTGTATTGTGCATGAGCTACTTAGTCTTTCACAGAGATGTAATAAATTACCTCAGGGATAACACTTCAGTATTACAATATTGCAGTAAACCATCACATGCCTGCTCCTCTTAAGACTCAAGCTAGTATCTCTCCACGATGTGCATGACTAATATGCATGAGGATAGTTTTATGTTATCTTTCATTGCTCTAAAAGACCTCAGTTTTATACACTTTTCCAAAACAGGAGAAAGGGACAGTGTTACTCTCCATAAATACATGGTGATACGTAAAATACAAAGACAGAAAACAGTCTAAGAACTTTTTGGCACAAGAACAAATGATGATGAATAGGCTGTGACTGGATGCTTGAAGAAGGTCTCTAACCATCACAGGAGACAGGTTCTGGAGAAACTTTTCAACTAGATGCAGTGGTGAAATCTAAGTAGTTTTAAGACTGAACATGATAAATTTAGGAATGAGTTTATACAGGTAGGTTGACTAGGATATCACAGAGCTGGATTTTCTAATACGAGTTGCCCCCCCAGTCTTACTCCTGTGAACGAAACACACATCTTGGTCCTCACTCCCTGACCTTAATTGATGGCCAACAACTAAATTCTCATTCTATGAACATCCTACAAGCTTACATTTCCTCAGATTTTCTTTATGATTGTAATGTATTAAAATGAAATTATTTCAAATGAATTGCTTGTGTCTTTTGACAGGAGGATCAAGTGGTGGTTCATTCATAGAATGTATTCAGCTTGAGGCATATGGAATATACCAGTCCCTTATACCACAGATTTTTAAGAAAATTCCATGCAGGAGTAAAAAAGTAATTTCCACCCTTGCTCATCAATAACTAAGTATGAAACAGCATGTGTAAGACATGGGCAAAATCTAACATGGATTTCATATTATTATGAAATAACCCAGTTATTACCCTGTAAGTAGAGAATGATAGCTTCTGTGGGCAGCAATACCAATAGGATTACAGACACGAGTGGAGCCTTACGTTTGCCCTTGCCAGTCCCAAGATTAAGAAATGTGTTTGGATTTTCTCAGCCCAGAAGGCTGCAATCTGAGGTCATATGTTAAAATATACTGTCAAACTGGTTTGCTTTGAAATCTCACTGAGACAACAAACACAGCCACAGACATTTTGCAACTTTTCTTTAAACCACAGTTTTTTTCATGCAATGTACAGATTAACATAGACTTAGCCCATATTATCCTAGATCCATGAATTTTAGAATACATTTTGGTGAGGCTAGGACTTCATTCTGAGATGATAAAAACCACCAAAGCACAGGAAAAGTATATATTTAAAATAGTTTACCTAGCTCAAACGTAAGGTATGTGTGTGTGGCCTAAAAGATAATAATAATGTTTTATATTCAATTTAAATCTGCTAAAGCTGAGTATATGACAAGGTGAAAGCATTGCACTCTAATTTAAACATTTAATTTTTTGAATGCTGTGTTGCAACACCAATCTACACAGACTTCTGGTGTAAAGAAAACAACTCAATAAACTGCTGGCATCTTCATTTTCGAAGTAATTATTGTCTTAGCCCAGCCCTAGCAATGACACCTGTAACTGTGACATCTTTCTTCTTCTGTTTTCTGGAGCAGAGGATTTGTTCTTTTCCTCGTGTCCTGGATGGCCATGTAGAACACTCTGTACAAATGTGCATTTACTTGCCTAAATGCATTTAAAAATCTCTCATGGATGGCTTGCAACTGAACATCCTATGCTATTTATTCCTTGCTGTCTCAAAAATTAATTTATCATTGATTCAATCTGTAAAAGAGTCTTTTGGGGATTTCTGAAAATAAACCCTCTTCTTTTGTCTGAATATTAAATTCAGTTATTTACATGGTATTCTGAACTGCAGTAATTGAAATAATAGTCCCTACCTGTTGCATTCTATCAAAGAAGTATTAATTTATTTTAAAAATACATCCCCAACAATTTTCTGGAAAATGTGTCATCTCAGATACAACAAACACATCATGAGAGGAAACTATTTTTAACTCATGCACAGTTTTGAGCTGCTACAGTCTTTTTCTTCTAGTCTCAGTGAGTTTTGGGAATCACAAAGTACTTCCCCTGGGTATGATTTTATTGGTATGATTTTATGATTTTATGGTAAGTATATTGGTCTTCTGGACTTAAATGGAGAATATAATTTCTGAGAGTCTCATAATGTCCTATATAGATGAACATAACACATGGAATTATTCCTTAGTAAGCAGTACGTTCTGTATTATTTTCAAAAACAATATTTGAATGTTTATGGCTACACTTCCACTTTTCGTGATACTTTGTATCTATCTGAACAATATTTTCAGTGCTATTTCTTTCTTTGAATAAAATAAGGTACTTAGTTAATTTATTCTGCTGAAGAAATGATGGTCAATGTACCGTTCCATTAATTACACCTAAGCCTTCAATTTACTGAAAATTATATTTAAAATACACATTTCAAAACCTAACTAGCCAAACCCTCAACTCACAGTGTTCCTGGAGCTGAGTATTTTAACCTCTGTACGTGCCCAAGTCTTGCAATGCACTTCGATTTGCCCTGGACTGGGGAGAATAAGGTGCCTTCCTAAATGTCTCCAGAACACAAAACCAGGTATGTAGTCAGCAAATCCATGCTCACTCTGTCCAAAGGGATAATTCATGTCCCAAGGGATAGGAAAAATCTCCTTCAGAATCCTGACCAGATGTCATCTCCTAGAGAACTAAGAGAAGCTGGCACGATGCTGCAATAAGAAGTCATGGTGACTTGTCAGTAGTTCTGTGCCATTCAGCTGAAGTTTCTAAAGATGTTCATTATCACAAAATCAGTGAAAATAGGCAACTTACATAAAATGCTTTTACTCTTTTTTTTTTTTAATTCTTCTGCTACTGTTGGGAGACAAAGTATATTTTTAATTCCATGAATAAAGTTGTTAACCAAACCAGCTATATTTAAAATAAAAATTTTAAGTTGAAAATAGTCATAAGTGATTTAGAATTACTGGATCATGAGGCTTTTTGAAAAATATGGAAAAAAACAGGAATGATAGCTGCTTGAAAACTGTAGTTAAGACTCCAATGTATAATACGTTAAAGAGTTCACATTTTAGCTTTGTCCAGGATCTCTTTCAGTGTTTTGCAGTTGTGGCTAACGTTTACATAGCCTATTTTATTTTTCTAGTTGCTGTGCATTTGCTGGGGGACTTCTTAGCTCCTTAGCCTTAGCGTCATTCTCAACCCCCTCAACCATATTATTTTTAAAAGTTTGGTGTCTTGAAATTTGATTTGTATAGACATAAATTCTTGTAGTTATTATATCTGTTGGTTTATATTCAAGAAAAGAAGATGTAGCTGGGTGGCTGCTAGCTTTCTTCATTGCTGTCATCAACCTTACTTTGGTGATTTCTAAATTGTCAAAGATACAGAGGATGGCTCCATTATCAGAACTATATCTTCATTTTCCACATTTTCACAAGTAGCAGAATCATCTATGTTAAGATACTAACTGCTAAAATATGACTTTATATATGAGTCTTCTGCTTGGTTTGGATGCTAACTTAATGTATGTTTTACCTGAAGTGAATGAACCATGTGGTGCTCTGAGCATCTGTGATTTGCATACCCTTCCAATGTTCCGTTTTATCTGTTTATGTTTATTTATTTATAAATAAATTCATATTTATTAACAATGCGATGCCATTGTTTCACATTTGGAAGTATCTATGATTGTTTTTTTCTTCAATAGGTGACAGAAGGGCACATTTATTCTGGCCAGATTTCTACAATAGCTCACAACTTCCAGGACTTCATTTCTCATGTTATTCCCTACTAGGATGAGGTAAGCTGCAACTTCCTAAATTAGCTGCCAGAGTTGCCTAAATATATATATTTAAAAGACAAAGCCTGAAGGCAAGATTTAACTTTTAGGACGTTCCTCTCTCAGCAGGATACACACAGCAATGATGGCAGGAATCACATCAGCCACTGTCTCTCTCTCTTCTACTCATGTGGCAAGGCCACACAAGACCACAGCTGAGAGATTATTAACGTACTGTAATTCTAAGCAACAGACAACTGCTATGACCACTTCTTCCTGCAGTGCCCTTGTAGAGTTACAGAAATCCTATGCACATAGAGAATATGAGTTTAGTAGCTAATCCTAGACATCCCCTTGCCCTGCCACTATGATTGAATGTGCCACTGGTATGCTCAGAGGATTTTTCAACTGATTTTTCATCTTATGTCACCTAGCTGTTAGTAATTTCTGTGTGCAATTGTAAAAATGTTTTTGTCACCTTCTCAACAGACTTAAATATTGCAAAGAAGTTATACACAGAGTAACAGACAATCCACGTTTTTGACGACATGGAAACAGATGTGTCCTTTGAGAAAGCCAGCAAAAAGTAGCAAATCTCTTATATATGTTACAATTTTAGAAAATATTTAGAGATGAAGATGTAAAAAACTGAAGTAGAGACAGACTTTAAGGACTCTATCATTACTGCAACATGCAGGAGCAACTACCGTGGCTTGCAACTGCTCACAGTAGTTGGCGATATCTCAACAGATGCTATATAACCACTGCCTGGTATTTCTTAAGTCACAGTGGCTTCTCACCTGATCCAAGATATGCTGACATGTTGTTTGTATCATCTCATCATTCATGAAAGAACCACACTGAAGTCTACAGTATTTTTTGTAGATTTGGTAAGAACACTCAGGAATACAACTACTACACTTGTTTGCTCGTCCAAGGAAGTCTGCTTGTGTCATCAGGTTGTTCTACAGTGAGAAGCCTTGTAGGGTCAGACTTAAATGTCATCCTGCCTGAAATTTTCTCATTTTTGAAGAGAAAGTTGAGTTAGATAGAAATCCAAGATTGCTCGCTCTCTTCTACGCTGCAGTTCCCATTAATGCACTCAGAAATGTGATCGCAATCATTTGGATGTATTTTAATAAGCTGAAAAGCTATTCAATTGTCCAGAACTGGAGTTTCAAAACTAGCTGAAAGTTTCTGTTTGATGATAATTGCAAACCTGAAGCGCACATACACAGATAAAATTGTGAGCAGGTTTGAAAAGTGAGTGGAGGGGTGCTAAAAACTTAGGTTAGGAGTTAATTTGCACTAAGTTAAATGCTGACCCGAAAACCGTAAATGGCAACCCAAGGTGGAAAATCTAAAAATTTTCTATTTTGACAGCACACTATCAAGTGATGCTGTCTAAAACTGAGGTTGGCATTGACAATAGGCATTGACAAATTATGTTAACAAAGTCAAGCATATTTTCTTGTTCAACTTCTAGTGGAGTTTGAAACTAACACAAGATCAAAATTCAGAGTGAACATGATCCTTAGAACAATCATCTTGCTGCGTAAGCACAAACTCTGGACTCGCTATTGACAACATCATACCTGACTTTTTGAGGGGTTTTGCGCGTAGCATCTGCATGCTTACTGCGCCTCAAATCATAGTTTAAAATCTGTAAAAATAAAGTATATTTGTGTAAAGCATTCTTCCAGAGACTTAGGTCCTCACGGTACAGCTGTAGCAGAATGGTCAAATAGCTAGTATAGTTGATAATTACTGATGTAGCTCAGCTTACGCTCCACAATATTCTGAATTGCGATAGCTTAAGCTAAAATTCAGTGCTGAGCTAATACCGAGACAAATAGAGAACATCATTAACAATAGCGAAAGACTCAAAAGGTGCAAGATGCAGTGTTATCTAATTATTTCACGTTTAGCCCACATGTGAAAAAGTGTCATTTATATGCACTGAGAATATTAATGATACTTGTATACAAAAGACCCATTTAACAAGAAACTGTCATTTTTTATTGAAGCACTATGCAACGGATTTTACAGAGGAGTCTGAAACACTCAACGGTTCTGTCCTGGAAGTTCAAGCCCTGGACTATGAACGTGAGGTATGATTTTTAACCAGTAATAATGACAATCAGTTACCATTGTTTCCATTCAAATTTACTGCTGTATACTGTGTATATGATAAATATACTGTATATGATAAATAAATCATATATATTCCTATTTTGGTATGTGCTTGACTACTTCATTCTAGTTAAAGAATGTTATTCCTAACTGTCACGTATTACTGAATGGTACACCATTGATCTAAGGAATACAAATCGTTCAGTGCAGAAGAGATTTTTTGAAGAACTCAATACATTATTTCTTAAGATTGTAGTTATTCAATATTCAGAAGAGGTGTAAAATTATTTTTTTATTAAGTGGCTTATTTCGTACATGTTTACTTCCAACAAACCTATAAAATAATGTGTTATATTTAAAATCTCTATGCAAGTGACAAGATAGTAATACCTAGCAGAAAAATAAAATTGGCATAACTGCTACCTAAAACATTTTCTTCCAAACAGCGTACACTCATTTTCTCTGCTTGTGCATTTTTTTAGCTAAAGTTTGGACAAGGTAGAGGTTTTGTATCAGCAACTCAGCTTTGCTTTAGGATAATGTTTTTTCTCATGCTGGCACTTCTTGCTTTCCACTTAGATTGCTTCTCTCTGTCCTCAAACCTCCTGAGTCACAAGCACAGATACACTGAGAGTCTGACCAGCAAATGAGGCTTTCTCTCTGTGTGTAGGCCCATTACCCAGAGAATGATAAGCTCCCCTCCAGTGTAGCTCAATCTTACACCGGCTAGATTGCAAACCTTGTGTCCACCAGTGGTTTCTTGTGTGTAAAAAAAATGGCAAAAATTAGTAAGCTATTTTTGTATCATATTTTTGTCATTTGCACCCAAAAGCAAAAGTGGAAATCCTTCTACACTGGAAGTGGAATTGCTTCTACAGTTTTGAAGCCGGCAATACCTGCACTTTGAAGATTAAACCAATGTGGAATTTAAAGATGGTTAAGTTCCAATAAACCTAATAAAAAAGATTACAAAGGTGATTAACAGCACAGGAGTAAAAAATACCCCGTTTACAAGAGCTGCAGTAAAAATACCCTAATCTGTCTATTCTGAATATAGATTGCTAGCTTGCAGAAAGTCTGAAGAAGAGGAAAAGATTGCTACCGAGTGGTTACCAGTGTGGTATTTTACATGGTATTTGAGGAACTGCAAATTCCTCAAGGAAGTGGAAAAGCTGCAAATATCTGATGATGCATCTGGTGGACATTAAAAGTTGAATGATACCTTTCCTATGGTAAAATTAAAGCCATCAAATAATTGGGAACATGATTACAGATCTAAGCTCATCATTAACTGTACACAGAATTCAAAGGGATCCAGGAATGACCTCTTCCTGTGTCAATTAACTATGCAGTCATGTGATAACATTGTTAGTTAATTTAATAAATAAAAGCATCACTCATGATCTGGCAATAGAAAGCACAAATTTTTCCTCTTTTTAGTACTCAGTATAAAAGAAGTTTAGTTGGCACTTGGAAACTTACTCAAGGTAAGTTCATTTTTACTGAGCTCCAAATAATATTCTATCACTAGGTGCAAAATCTATTGTTTACAATAGGACCGTTTTTACACATAACTGAAATACAGTGTGGAAATTATTAGTGAAGTGTACTAGCAACAATAATGAGAAATGCACAATACTATGACTAATTGCTTTTGATAATGAAGTAGAAATATAAGTGTGCATCACAGCTTTCTCAGTAGAGTATGAAGGAAATGCAAATCAGCTAGGCAGGCTAACTTCACAACTCCTGGAAGAAAAATCTCTCCTTGATTCATCCGGTGTGAGAACGCTACGTATTTTTATCCAGCATGTGTTAAGACTGAAGCTGTTGCAACAATTACTCAGAGTGAACATTAAAACAGTTCACTCTCCACTCCATCGCGCCTATCTTCACCAAAGCCAACCCGCCTCTCCCGTCCCACTGCCGCACCTTGCATCAGCTCACTTTCCCGTCTCTACTGCAAGCCTTCCTTTCCAGCCAGAATCAATTTGGGTTTGCGGTTTTTTTTTTTTGGTTTGTTTGTTTTTTTAAGAAAAGTGTGAGCAAAAAAAAAAAACCTGGCAGAAGGGCAGCGGGCAGACTTCGTGACAGAAAGTTCGGGGGGGGGTGTTGAAGCCAAACACCATTTCCACGCGGCTGCGGCACCAAGCCCCAGCCTGGGCTACGAGCCCCGCGCCCCACCATCGCCGCGGGCACCGGCCGGCGCCTTCCATCCTCCTCACGCCCCCCCTCCGTCCCTTCAGCCCCCAGGCTCGCCCCTGCCCGGTCTACCATCCCTCGTCCCCCCCCCCCCCGCCGCCTCAGCTGCCTCCCGGCCCCCAGCGCGCAGGTGTACCCGCTGCGGCCGCCCGCCTGCTCCTCACCCCCCCCCCCCCCCGCTCCCACTCACCCCCTTCTTCTGGAAAACCTCCACGTTCTCCAGAGGAAGCTCGCACCCGTGCGCCTGCTTCCCGCCTCCAGGCCGCCCCGGCGGCCGGCGGGCCTCCCCCCCGCCCCGGTCCTCGTCCTCCCGCGGCCGCCTCAGCCTCCTCCCCGCCCGCCTCCGGCGAAGGCGATGCCGCTGCAGGCGTGGGGGGGGGGGGGGGGGGGGGGGGGGGGCGGCCGCTCCTCCCTGCGTCAGGAGGTGCGGCTCCCCCGGCCCGGCGCTGCCCTCCCCCTTCCTCTCCCCCCGCCGCTTTTATGTCTGTCTTTAAACACCGTCGCAGCGAGGGCTGGCCACATGTGCCTGCCGCCGCCGCCGCCTGCCCGCCGCTGAGCCCCGCGCCCGCACGGCCCCGCTCGCCACCCCGCGCCCGCGGGGGCACCCGGCCCCCTCCGTCCCGCAGCTGGCGCCCGGCGAGCCCCGCCGGCTGAGGTGAGGTAAGGCGAGGCGAGGCGAGGGGCCGCCGCCGCCGCGACCCGCGCTTTCCCAGCCCTGCCGTGCGCCTGGGGCCGCGGGGGGAGCATGGCCGGCTCCGCCGCCTGCGCTTGTGTCGCCGGGCGGGAAGGAGCAGGGTGCGTGTGGGGCCGGGGGGGGGGGGGGGGGTGTCCCTTTCCTCCCGGTGTCCGCTTTCCTGAGTGGGGGGGGGGGGTCCCCTAGCCCCGTCCCCGGGGAGGCTGCCTTCGCCCCGGCGCCTGGCAGGGGGAGAGCCGGCCCCTCGGGAGACAATAGCGAGCGCCCGCTGGAAGCCGCCCGTGTGTTTTAACTCGGCGGTAGGTTGGAAGGATGTGCGGGGCTTGGTTGTATTACTGTGACTACTGTTATTGCTGGGGGGGGGGGGGCGGGGAATTTACATCCCTTTCCTCCCATGAGCGATGATAGAAATTTCATTCATCTCCTGCGTGTTGCGTAAAACACCTTAAACGTATGTGTAGCGCGTGTTGCCGTGGGGGGGGGGGGTGGGAGAGGGGGGCGAGGGCCGTGTCGGTGGCGGGTGGCGCGCCTAGCCTGCGCGGGTGGCCGCGGGCCGCCGATCCGGAATATCGCCGGGGCCGGCCCGCGGGTGTCCATCCCCGCCCGGCGCCGGCGGGGCGAGGGGCTGCGGTGGCCGGGTGGTGAGGGCTGGGCTGGGCTGAGGAGGGAGGGAGGGAGGTGAGGAAGGCCGGCGGCCGCCCGGGCGCTGCATTGTTGCGGCGGAGCCTGGGCGTCGCCCGGCGGGGACCGGCGAGGCTTCCCCTTCCCCCCCCCCCCCCCTCCGCTGCCGCCCCCCGCATCCCTCGCCCCGCGCAGGCTGGAGCGGCCCCGGCGGGCTGGTGCACCCCGGTGTCAGCCATGTTTGGGTGGGTATGGTAATGAGGACCTTTTTCTCAACCTTTGTGCGTCTCGGGTGGGTTTTCTGTTCAGGGTTTTGGGGGGGGTTGCAGTCCTCTGTGTACGACGGCGTATGCGCTGGGTAGCTTCACACCTAACAGTTTTCCCCCAGTGCTTTTCTTACTAATTCTTCCTGTTTCCCATGCCCATATTGGCTGGTTTTGTTCCGATTTTGCTAGTATGGGAGCGAAGTGGAATTTCTTTGCGAGGCTTTGCTTTTGTAGTGGAAGTAAATGGGATGGTTGAAATAGGTCTGCACAGTCACACTGACCTGCCACATGAGAGGGTGCGGTGGCACTCGTTCCATTTAAGTAAATGGCACTTTGTTTTATTTGTAAGAGATGTAGTCGAGACCTCATCCTCATCAGCCATTTTATTTTCTGTCTGGTATTGCTACATAAGCGGCTCACTGCTGTCGTATTGATTTCTGAGAGAAGCCTAATTATTTTTTAATAGTATGTCGCCATCGATATGTCACTGTGGCATACTCTAGGACAGGGATCCAAATCTCTGTTTCCCCCTCCGAAGAAAAGTATAAATGGAGTAAAGATTCTGTTACCCGTTGTCACGTACATGTGCGCTGGGTGTCTTATGCAGGCAGCTTACTCCCTTTGATTAAAAAATGATGACAACATCCTCAGTTTTCTTCTATTTAACAGTGTGTTTCCCGTTATCAACATCTCATTAAAAAGGAAACTTTAAAAAATACTTAGGAAAGATTGCTTAATTTTGTCTTGGCTAATATACAAGATTTTAGTTTACGCATAGACCATATTAAGATAACCGTAGAATTACAGCCTGCATTCGGTGCATATCAAACACTCCCTCTGGGCTCAGCTCTGTACTTCAGATTCAAGAACAAAAAATCCCATTGGTTTTGATCTGTGAGTGAAAAACCAAACCGTTTCATAGGTGTTCAGATGTGCCACCAATACTGAAACTGAGTGAGTGAAACTGCTAAGGTGTCTTGAAACTAGTTTTGCAGCATAAGCTGATTCCTGTTGACCTTTAGTGTCTTGTCATTCTTACCATTTTCTTTTCTCTTACAGGCAACCAAGCGAAAAAGTAGTGCAGATGAGAACCATGTAGATTGAACAACTCTGTCAACTCTCTTTTCTCTGCTGTGTATTGCAAAAGTCTGTATGCACAAAACTTTTAAAGTGTTGAATTTATCAGAAACGAAGAAAAATCACAGGTTATTCAGAAACATAATCTACTAATTACAGCTATTCCTTTTGGTATAAATTGCATTTTTAACATATATTGGAGTAGTTGCTGCTCAAGTGGTATGGAATTACATCACTTGGGAAGTATTTGTGGTAGGAATCTTTTTGGGAAGACAGATTTTTTTTTTTTTTTTTTTTTTTTACCCTGAAATTCTCTAGTGTACAACCAGAAGCATCCACAACATAAAGGACACGTTCACCTGTGTCCCCAGCTACTTTCCATTGTGCTGATTGTTTCACTGATACCAAGGAATAATGTTCTTGCTCAAAAGGCAAAATATCCGTTGATTTTGGAAGGGCGGTTTTGGGTCCTTCGCTCATAAAGTTTATAGATCGGAATGGCAATGGATTGTCAAAAATGGTAATACCAGTAGCAGCTTTTCCATGTGACTTTAAAGATCTCTGAACTCTCAGTTGGTTGCAGAATAACTTTGACAGATCAGCAGGTGGCATCTCAAAACTTAGGCAGCTCCCTTCTTCCTTGAAATGTGATTTAAAGTAACCTTGCCATTACTCAGGAAGTGTTCTTAAATAATTTAGGAAAAAAGTGTCATCGACAAACTGAACACTATTCTACTGAAGAGCTGGATGCACAAAACCTGACAAGCCCATACAAAGTAGTGTGAAAGAGCAATGGTAACTGCCAGAACAGTTGCTCTAGGCAATGGCAATGACTGGGCTGAGCTTCCCAGAAGCCTACCCTGAAATAGAGCTCTTCATTCTTATCCTTTGCTCTTCAGACTAGGGCTTCCTTAATTTCTGTATAGGAGAAAGAAAGGAAAAAGGTTGTGTAATGGTGTGTACGGCAATGCCTTGAATGTAACTTACAGTGCCAGTAGTTCTTTGCTGCTGGCAAATTATATTATTTTTGCATTTCAAGTGTCAGAAATGTGTACTGCAGTGCTAATGATTCAGCATGCTCTTCTTAAGCCAAAATGGGGAAGGGATGCAGAACCGGAACAGGACATTTACAGTGTTGGATTTTCTATAGTGGAATTAGTATTAATCATTTTCTTTTTAAAGACATAGGGATTTACTGTAATGTAACTTGAAAGCCTGATTTATATTGTGAAATTAAATAATCAGATTTGAGGAGAAGCAAGATTTCTGCTAACCTATTTATGAATAGTTCAGCTTCTTTACTTATATATGAAAAACAGACAAAGAAGTAATCACATAAATTCTTCCCGAGGACAACTTGATTTACTTATTGATCCATTCTGAAGCACAGAGGGCAGAGAAGTAAGGTCTCAGGCCAGTTATGTATCTGGTAATGTCTAACTTTCAGTACTTGATTTTGCAACTTAGATAACTTCGGTACTTTAATGAAATACTTAATATACTTTTATATCCTTTCACTTCTCAGAAGTGTGATAAGATTTTGTAATAAAGTTGCGGTCCTTTTGTAGCTTATATGGTGAACTTGGAAAAATGGAGATTTTGTTTGAAGTTGCCAGCAGTAATGCCTTCTGAGCTTGACCAGTCAAGGGTGGAGTATTGTCAGAATTGGTGAGATTACTTCACTCAGCTTCAGCTGGAGGGGTGGTAACTACTGAATTTGTTCCTTCAATATAAGAAAGGACTGCAGAATAAGTGATGCATTTTCTTAATCTGTATAGGAAATTACAGTTAGCGCATCATGTAAGTCTGTGAAGTATTTCAGTGAAGTTGATTTGTGAGAAGAAAATACTGAGAAATCTGTGAAAGCAGGTGAGAAACTACAGTAAGGCCAATAAAGTCTTTAGAGGTTAAATGCAATGAAAAGAAAAAATTGACACTCAAGAGCTCTAGGTTGTAACGTTCTCTCTCTCTTAGACATTTCACTTGGGCCAGTGATTTGGAAGAAGTCATACAAGCTGTTAAGATCCAATCTATTGACAGTGAACAAGTCCGAGAAAGAGATCTTGGTGTTTTTGTCAAATCATTGTGTTAGTCTTATAATAGTAGAAAGTATTCTCCTGTAACTAAAATTTTAAGGAGACTAATCTGGGAGAGAAATTGTCTGCGTTTGAGACTCTGCAGGGTCTTGATGTAAGATAAAGCCAGGAAGAACATTTGGTAGGAACTCAGAATGCATCTTTTTCGTATTGCTGGGAAATTCAGTGTCACTGAAGTCTGTGTAATTACCTGTATTTGCAGCAGGTGTGAATTTAGTCTTGTGTCTTTAAATAGTTTTGCTACAGTCTAAATGGTTTGATTGTATAGAGACACCAGAATCAAAACCATTCACTTTTTCTAATGCTGTCAAGTCTCCTGTAGCCCAGAGAGCTCTTATTTTTTTACAGTGTAATGTAGTATGTGTAACATGCATTAGCATGTGTCAGATAACATCACTGAAGAATGCAGAGAAATGTGTCATTGTATGTAATATAATTATCTTTTACTATGATGAGTTAAGTACCTAATGAATCTATATCTGTTACTGACAGTCTGTATTAAACTAGCTAGGGTAAAATGCTAGATCATGTAGTTCACGCTGAAGAGCAGCATAATGGCTGCTTCCGTAGATAGATAAAAATGGGCTTGACTAGGCAAAAAGGCTATGGTGCATATTCTTATTACCACCAAAGAACACAGTGCTGCATTGCAGCAGTAATTCAGTCTGTGCAATGAGTGCTGTAACATAGTGTAACTCTTCGTGAAATAATTATCTGTACACAGATTCCCCCAGCGATAGCCATTCTTCACAATTGCAGTACTCCCACAAAACGTGGTTTGCTCCTGCAGTCTTCTTTCTTTCTTTCTCACTCAGATACGATGGTCGTTAGCTATTCCCCCCATCCTGTCTGCACCAGTGGTCTGACTCCTTTTTGCAGACTCACAGCAGTCCTTTGCTCCTAAAACTTTCGTTTTCCTTTTTCTGTATTGGTTGTTCCCATCATGCTTTCTTCTGCCTAGCTCATAGACTTGTATTTCAGATGCATTTTATAGGTTTCCTTCAAGGTGCAAAAGCTCCTCTTGTTCACTTTTGCATATAACTCTTGTCCAGTGATTTCATACAGACTGAAACCTTTGGCATGAGTATCAGTCAAGATCTTTTGTGAACATCTGCCAAGGTGAGAATCCTGACTTTTAGTTCTGTGTCCTCTGCTGAATCATACTGGTTTCTTCACTGGGAGTCAAGGTGGAGATTTTGTGAACAGGAGCATAAGACGTAAGCTTGTGGGACTGGACTGGTATGCTGTGCTATCACAGTCTACCTTCAAAGCAGAGATTATAGTAATGTGAACTGGCTGCAGCTTTATATTGCGTTTTGCTACCCCCACAGCAGCATGTTGGTATGTTAACTGCTTCATTGGAGAAGAATGCAGAGCTCTGAAGAACAGAACGTTAATCTTTTTCTCCCTTTAATGGCAAACATTGAACTTAAAAAGGTATCCATTCTTTCCTTTTTCTATTTTTTATGATGTTACAGTAGCCTTCTAGAAAGTTATTTTCTGTCTGGACTTTCTTGATAGTCTTCTGTGAAGTACAAACACATTATTTTAATTTTTTTCCCCCTTCTTTCCTTTCCTTCCCACTCACATTGAAGATTGAAACCATTTTTAATCAAAGAAGATTTGAGGTTTGTTTGTAATGCATTAAAATTTGAATGTGGATAGTTTTGCTGAATTGCTGTGTTTTCATCAGATGTAAAAATAAGATAATAGAAGTAATAAAGTACACTGTGTTAGAAAAGAATGGAGGTTTTATTGGGCTTTCCCTTACAGAGAGGAATGCTGGTTTTAAAAAGGAGCACAATGTAAAAATAATCGTGTTTTAATTTATGTCAGAAAAGCATTGCTAAAAGTTCTTTAGTTATATCAGTTGTTGCAGTAGTATTGTGGGATGTTTTAAACATGAAATTGCTTTACAAATGGCTTTTTATAGAGACTTGTGCTGTAATTGCAAGAACATGGGGCAGTTGTACTCATTATACTTTCAAATTAGTAAGCAAGTGGGATTTTTTTGTGCCTGTTTTTCTGTACACGTTGTGAAAATCTCCAGCCTCATAACTTTTAATTGTTTATTGGTACTACACAGTTGAGAGAACTAGATGTTCGTCTAGTAAGTGTCTGTATGTTGGCGTGCAGATCTCTCTAATAGAGATGCGTCGAAAGGCAGCCCGATGCAAGATTCATTACCAGTGTCAGGGTGAAGAGGAGCAGGCAGTGTTGGACAGAACTAGTACAACTGCCTTACTAGGCACTACGTGTGAGAGAGATTGGGAGAAAAGGGCATGCAGCAACATTTTTCAATGTGTCTTTTGGTGCTTTGACTAATGAAGTTCCTTTGAGTCTTACTGCAAATGCCTGCAGTTTGGTCAGCGGAGGCTTTACAGGTCTTATCTCCCTGCGCCAGCATTTCTGAATGCGGGCCTGAAGCTGAAGTAAAAGTTCTATAGGGAGCCCAGATCTCCCAGGGAGCTAATTTGGGTCTGAATTCCCTGTCACAGGGGATTATTATTGCTTAATCTGCTAATAATGTGGCAGTCTAATCAGGTTACTTTACTTCTGCATGCTGATGCATTAAGGCTTGATTCTTCTGTAGAAGAAAATAACAAAATTCCCACTGTGTTCTGAGAAAGTAAGTTTGGGACTGCAGTTTGCTTGATGTGTCAAAAAAGATTCAATGTTTTACTTTTCAGTATGAGAAAAAAATGGAGGTTTGAACATGCCAAGGACAGTGCTAATAAGACATCATAAAAATCTAGCTGATTTGTTTGATTTAGTAAGTCGTTTCCAAAAGTTTGTTTATGCTAACTCAGATTAGTGATTACTGTTAATTCAGTGACAGAATAATTTTCTAAATGTTCTTCTAACTGAACCATGTACTGTTCAGCAATTTTCATGCTGTTAAATTCCCTCAAACAATACAGTCACTTGTCAGGTCAGTTTAAGATGAATATTAGATTTTTTTTTTTTTTTGTTAAAGGGGATTTTACATAAGAAAAGGGATACCATCTTTATTTGTTCATTTAGGTTATGGAAAAGTCCAGAGAAGTATCATATTCTCCATTAAATGTGATAATAAAAATTTACCTTCAGTGTTTTCATCTGACACATGACATCATTTAAGCTAGGAAAAGGATGAGTGAAACTGCCTGGAAACCAGAATTAAATCAATTGATCAAATTCCATGATCTAGATCTTAGGAAAAAAAACCCAACCAACCAACGCCCAAACAAACAGCTTTAATAAGGCTAAGTTATATTTTAGACATTTTACTTTTAATCCAAGGTGCTCATAATAGTATAGTATAGTAGTATTTTAAAATACATGACAAGATTTAGGACTTGGAGTTTAAAATGATCCTAGTAGTGGCTGAGTCTACAATACTGAATTCTGTAGTTCATTAGTAAATATGGTGTTTGTTATGTAGGTTTTTTTTAATGATACTTAGGAGAAATGGTCCTATCACATAATGCTGTATTACTGCACAAGGCTGTGTAGAAGGTAGCTAGTAGTGGAACTAACTGAAAGAGCAGTTTAACGGAATTTGGCATGATACTTCCTAATTACTATTTGATGCTAATGAAGAACTTCAATATTGGACTAGATCCAAGTGATGTGGGAACCTAAAATAGCATTTTACAGGTGAAAGTGCTGAAGTTCAATACCTTGACATTAAAAAAAAAAAAAAAAAAAAGAAAAAGAGCTTGTTAGTGGTTCGTGTTTAGCCGAACTGTGCTAGTGAGTGACTCTGCTAGGTATCTCCTTATTCAGTCTTCGCTTGGGAGCATTCGTACCTAGACCTAGCTTGGGCTGAGTAGTTCAGTATCCGCCTTCCACGCGGGTTTGATTTGGATTCAAAGGGAGAGGCTTCTGTGCATGTCTTGGAGCGTGTCCTGGGAGTGGCGAGCACGGAGCGGCGGACTCCTTGCGCACAGCAGCTGGGACCACGCTCTGAACATCTGTACCTGGTGGTAGTGTCTGCTGAGGTAGGACTCCTCCCTTGGTTTGGTACTGCCTCCTTTAGCACAGAGAACAAGTTGTTAAATCTAACAGTCGGAGACCGTCTGTGGATTTGTGATGTACCCTGACGGGCTGTCCTGCGTCCTTGATGCAGTCTGGCCAATGATACATACTCAGTTAGAAAACCAGTACTGTTAGAACCAAGCACCAGTCTGCTGAGCATGCCTCCCACATTTTCTCAAGCCCTGCAAGTATTGCAAGTCTGTACAGTGATAGTGCTATGGATAACATCCTGCTTAATGGAAGGTGAATGAAAGGGAAATTAATATGATACTGTGCTAGGAATAAAAGTATCAAGCCCGGTTTATTGTGAAGTGTAGTAATGCAGTGTTTAATGCATGACAGGACAGAATGATGCAATTTCTGTTGGAATTGACTCATCTGTGAGCGCTCCAGATAATCATATTGCTGCCCTGCAAGTTACTATATCTAAAATAATTAATACAGGTATGACCTTTAAAAACATTTTAATAAACACTGATGGATGGCTTGTGCCTTTTCGACTGAAAATATCTTTTGCTAATTACAGTTAGAGAAGGATTTCAGTCCTACAGACAAATACTGATGTAGTTTCACTTGTGCAGCTGCTACATTAAATACAGAGACAAAATTGTTTCATTTTAATGTACTCCCTGAACTTCATACTAATTACTGGAACTGAGAAGCTGCTCTAATTTACATCAGTGGAACAAAAGGAAAAGAAAAGTTTGAAACATGACTAAAAGTAGTGGTTGGAGTACCAGATGCTGAGGCTTATAGTCCCAAAGCTCCATTAGGACTGCTTAAATGCTTCAACTTAATGTATTATTGGTGTTTGCATTCTGGTTCTACCTAGATATCTCCATCAGAGCTAAGAGCTACTGAACCATACATGGACTAGAAGAGGGTATAGTCCTTTGAAGAGTTCACAGCCGAAAAGACAAAACAGATAAAAAGAGGCCTGAACAGACATTCATTTAGCCCAGATATACAGGACACAGTATTAGGATTTCTCTACTGCCTTAACAATTCTCTTTCCCTGTTATACTGTTCTGTGTATAGCTCATACACTTAATTTTTTTTTTTAGGAACTGGTATCAGTCAAAACAAGGCCTGATGCTAGTTCCACCGCATGTCAGAAGGAAGGTTTATAGGACCTGAACCCTTCCAGCGACAGTGGTGAGCGTGAAGCAGATGACAAGCCGGTAGGCTCTGCTGTGCTTAAAAAATGTGGGCTGGCTGCCAGAGCTGGAGTTGCTGAGAGGAGGCAGAAACAGGAGGGGAAGTGAGAAGGCAGTGACGGGTGTCTAGGGAATGAATGAAAAGAGGTTACGGTGGAGTTTAGTAGGCAACTGGAGTGAAGTTCAACTTCCAAATCCTTGGAAACTACTGAAAAAGGTAATTGTCCTGTCTTGTCAGCCACGAGGCTGGCGATGGCACTTGTGGTGACAGAGGTTTTAGTTCTGCTGGTGTGAAGTCTCATCTTGATAAGCTGTGGGCAGGGTTCCAGTGGCTTAACGTCTTTCCTTCTGGTCTGTCACTGAAGCAGCCGTGAGGTGCTTGATCTCTCCGTTATTGTGCTAACAGTCCAGTAACACCTTGCAGTTCTCAGCTATGTGCAAGTTCATCCCCAGATGTTGCAGCAAGTCCATAGGCAAAAGCTGAAAGGTCTCATATTCCGGAGTAATTTCTGATTCTCATCAGCAGTTCTTGATTAGACTCCTTGTGTATTCCCTCTTCAGGGTTTTCATGAAGCTTAACACATAATCTAAATCCCTTTTAAGACTCTTAATTGTGCAGATGGCTTTGCACATACTAGTTTTATCCCATGTGATTAGTGAAGAATTTCTCGAAAAACATTCCTCCCCAAAATCTTACGCTTACCTTCAGTATGGCAGCTGCAAGCGTGTCTGTCTTTTTAAGTGATTCATTGTGTTAAAGAAAAACATATTCAAATGCAGGCATTTTCATGTCTGTACATACACATTTGAAACAGCAGACTTTAAATGGATTTGGTGCTGGCTTTTCAGATGTTTCAGATATGTTTAATTATTTCCTATTTACAAGAAACTATCTAAAGCATCAAAGCTTATAGGAGATGAGCATCTCTCCTTTGAAAAGATGATTGTGATTATATATTCCTTGATGAAGAATACAGGAAAATAAGTCACCCTTGCTTTTGAAGCACTAGGTGTGTCCTGTATATCAAAGTTTTAATTGCTGCATGACTTTCTGAAATGGTCTGAAAAACTTAATCTACTTTGAATTTATTAAAAATATATTTTAAACAAGTACAGCTATTAAGTTGGGAAGTAATGGAATTGGGCTCCTAAATTTTATGTGAAGTGCATGCCCCATTATGCCTGATAAGAAGAATCTTGTTATGCTGTCAAAATATGAGCAATTAACCTATCAGTCTTTAGGAAATAAAAAAAAAAACCAAAAACCCTCAGCAAGTGAGTGAAATATATTCTACATAAATATTTAAGATCAAACAGTGGACTTAATTCCTACAATTTGGAACTGGTTTAACATCCCTTTCTTTTTCTCCTCTTGTCAAATCATTGAGATAAGCAGAAATGGATAAACCAAAGCATATGATTTCTCAATTAAGTTTCTTCTGCATAATAGTGCAATATCCTTTTTTATTTTTTTCACAGATACTTTCAGTAGAACAAACGTTCAGAAACAGAAGTCCTTACTCTTGTTTCCCTGGTATCAAGGACTCATCAGGCACCATCTTCAGTCTCTCTCTTAAATATTTTTGGCCAAGAAGGAGAGCTTTCTTCAGTGCTTGTGCATCTGTCTCAGCTGAACTCTACTTCCTTACTGTTTTTCTTGTATTACAAATGCCTAAGAACAGCAAGGTAGTGAAAAGAGAACTGGATGATGAGGTCATTGAGTCAGTTAAGGACCTTCTCTCTAATGAAGACTCGTCAGATGATGCCTTTAAGAAGAGTGAACTTATGGTTGATGACCAGGAAGAAAAAGATGCAGATGTTGAAGAAGGCTCAGATGTAGAAGATGAAAGACCTGCTTGGAACAGCAAACTCCAGTATATTCTGGCACAAGTTGGATTTTCTGTGGGATTGGGGAATGTGTGGCGGTTCCCGTATCTGTGTCAGAAAAATGGTGGAGGTAAGTCTTGTGATAGCTAGTCATAGCTAAATGATGAAGCTAACCTTTCAGATTTCAGGGTTAGCAGAGATATCCACAGTAAAACCTGCTCCAGCATGTCAGGTTTTTCTTTTAATTTCTGCCAGAGCCTTTGAGGAAAAACTCATATTCTTTTTGTGTAGAGAGACACATCTGTTAAAGTAAGCAGCAGATTCTTCTTCTAAGATTCCCATTTTCTCTTTTTAGGGAAAAAAGTTCTTGATATGACCTTAACTAGTGGTTGAACTAGTGGCTAAGCAAAACACATATTTATGGAGAGGTTGCATTATTTAGGACCTGGCTATTGTTGTGCCAAAGCGTTCTTTATAGTACTTGGACAATAAATCAAGGCATTAAATCTGCATCCACTTTAAAGACCAAAGCTGTGTTCGGTATAAACCCGCTAAGCTTCACACCTTTACTTTTTAATTGCTTTTAGCTCCTAGGCCATTTACATTCTGCAAGAACAACAAAATACTATAGGAGTAAAAAGGATTTTTTTACTGATAATGAATAATTTAAATCATTACATTAAGGGAATACATCTGTTTTGTGCTGTTATGTAGTTAACTATTTTCCTAAAGAACAAGTTACCTTTCACTTAGAACAATAACATCAAGCTGTTTATCTGTTAGCTGTCCATCTATGGTCTTGAATGTAGTATGAAGTATGAGGCTGGAGACCTTCCTTCCTCTAAGAATGCAGGATCAGTGTTTTATCCTATGCTATACTGTACCCTACTATACTACATTAATGTACATCCTATTGTAGCTAATTACTTAGCTGAATTCAAAACAAACCTGTTAACTTTTTATGATACAAAAAGTGAATCTGTAATACAGAATAGAAAATAAAGAATCACATTTTCTTCATGCTGGATTTTAAAAGTTGAGTGGCAAAACTGATGTAATTGAGGAGTATAGAAATGAGCCTAGAATATAATCAGAGTATAATTCTGTACTTTTATTTGTTTTCTCTTAGTCAGTTGAAGTAGTAAAAATGGAGTTTATAATTTCAAATATTCCTTCTCCAGGAGAAAGTCTGAATTTTTTCATATCTAGTTATTGTAAGATTTTTTTTTTTCACTATCATTTAACTTCTTTTTTTTTTCTCCTTTATTCTGGAGAGAAAGTCATTAAATGGTTGCTGTAATGATTTGTGTGGAATCTAAAATTTTCTACATCTGTAATTGTAATATTAACTGAAAAAACCACATTGAATGTAGTTTCTGAAAAAAACATAGCTTTTCAGTGGATGGCAGACTTATCTAGTCTACTAGAGACAGTATAGAATTGATCACGTACCACTACTAGTTGAAAAAATTAATACATTTGTTAATTAACAATTTTTGAAACAAACTGATTCATAGTTAAAGGTGTAGCTATTTAAATGTTTATATTCTGTATCATTTCGTTCTAAGCATGGTGTCAAGATGTCTCAAGGATAGTGCATTACAGCAGTTTGTTTTGTGTAGTTGTGTCCCTTTTGAAAGTCTGTGTTTAATGTAGTTAGTTACTAATTTTGCAAGCCCATTGGATTCTCCTTTGAACCAACAGAAAAGATCTGTTCGTATGCTCCTTAGGCTGTTGGTTTCATACCATCAGGCGCTTTTAAAGTTAGTCTGCCAGTGAGTATAAATTTAATTCAGATCAAATATAAAGGTATTAAATTAATTAATAATTTCTCATTTTAGAAAAAAAACCCAACAAACAAAACCCAACCTTCAGGTATTATGGCACTTCATTAATCAAACTCGAAAAAATAAACATGGAGTCATTTCAGGTTGAAATTCAGTGTTTTCCCCTGTGCTGTGATTGCAGGAACTTGGATATATAACATAGTCTATGAAGACACAATGTTTTCTGCACGTGACTGAGACAAGTTTGTGTTTGGCTTTTAACAATAATTTTGCACCATTTTAGCAAATTGCAACCTTCAGAACAACAGAGAAAAGCAAGTGATGATGAGAGCTAAAGCTTTCTTGGTTTTCAAGTTAACCATAATGCAAGATGGAAAAGGTGACACAAATCATTGAAACGTGTAAAGTACATTGGTGCCTGTATATGTGTGTGCAGATGGACAGATAATTCTCACAAATGTGTAAAAGAATAGTGGGGGGGAGGGAGGGAAAGTTCAAACACATGACAAGAAAACCCACACGCATTTTATATGATGTTGCAGTTTTCTGCTATACATATTATTTCATACATGTTTCATTCTCGGTAAAATTAGAGTGGTTTTATGCAACCCATTCTAAATATCAGTGTCAGAACTGTTCTGTAGTCTTACGATGAGAAAGCTTTACTATAAATACCTGTTGAAGTCTCTGAGTATAAGGTTAATGGCCTTTCTGTGGGTTTTCATTAGAGTTGTTTCAATGAAGCATATGGCTAGGTCTCCACCTTCAGTTTTGTCCAAACATTTTTCATTTTCTTCCCCATGTTTAAGGAACTTACATCTGGCAAATACCATCAGGTGAGGGGAGTATATTAAAAAGTGGTAAACCAATAAATATACTTCAAATTTAAACCAAAAATAAGTAAAAACCCCATAGTTACTCATTAGTGTCCTTCACAGGTTTCTTCCAACATTAAGTGTTCCAAAGCAACCAGTAAAAGAGAGGGCAAATCATAACCATGTAGTAATCTTCAGTTTTGGGGTTTTTTTAAATGTCTGTGACAAGAACAGCAAAACCGATGAAATAAAAATAGAAAAGACACAGACAAGTTAGCCCAAATAGATGTATATTATTAGAGAATTTTGTAGAGAAGAAATTGGGTGTTTACTGCCCTGTTTTCTAGAGAGATTGGGTTTGTTTATGGCTATGGCCTGTGGTACGCCAGCACTTCAGAGCTCTGTACTGCTTCAGTGAGGTATCTGTGATTCCATCTTTAACTCATGTATCGCTACACTGCACTGATACTTGGATGTCCATAGGTAGCCTTCCAATCTCTGTTTCTGGGTCTGGTCTGTACCACCAGAACAACCTCCTTCGCTTTATTTCTTGTGATCCTTTAACAGTTTTTCCCGTTGCTTTAATTCATATAAACTCATAAGTATTTAGAGTAATATCTGTATTTTTTTATGCTCAACTAAGTTACAGCTAGGCTGGGTAGCTCTTTGCTGGCTTTCACACTTGGCTCTTTCCCAGAAAAAAGTTTGTCATGAGAGAAGAGGCTGGTGTGCAGGTGGGACGAACTTCGATCCCCATTGGGGATATAGCTGCAATGCAGGAAGTATCAAGAGAAAAAAAGAGGTTGGGAGGAGACTGAGAGCACTCCAGGGTGCTTATTTTCATGACTTGGGATGAGAGGTTGGGCCCAAAGGAGTTTTAGGCTCTGTGAATGAGGGGCTGAAGGTGTTCAGTAAAGTTTTGAGGAACTGGCTATAGATCTCTGCCTCCTTCACCTCTGTCCTTGCCACAGGTCTTCCTTACCCCGGTAGTCAATGCCCAGTCCCCACCTGGCACTTAAGGCACCTCTTCCACTCTTTGCAGCCTAACAGATAAAAAAACCTTCTTCCTTGATGCCTGACAAAGGTGATTTGCACTGGAGCTGTGTATGCTCTAACTTAGCTTTAAATGTTTTTTATATCTATCATTTTTACACTATACAGTTTATTTATTACTCCTTTACTATATCAAGACAAATCTGTGTGTTTGTTCAGGTAGGCACAGTTCCTATATAACAATTTCATAACCTATGGTAGCGTGCAGTAGGTTCAGAGCTGCCTCGGCTTCCTATGAATGATAGTGAGCCTTAAAAATAAACCACTCAGGTCTGTCCAGTCTTGCCATGAGGCTAATAAACAGTGACAAATTAGACTGTTTTTTCCTGCTGCTTGTTGCTATCATCTGGTGAATAGCTTGCACACATTTCACTTTTTTCAAACAAAGGAAATAGTTAAAGTTTATTCTGTTTGGTTGTTGGTTTCCTTTAGGATTAGCAGAAATAAAATGGTACTTTCACATATTAGAAGTAACAAAAGCAAACTAAATTAGCTGTTCTGCTAGAATAAGTGATATTTGAGTGAGTGTTATTATGAAGACAAGTGAACATAGTTATCTAAGAGGTGCTTCGAGTGTTGCAGTTGTTACTGGGAGTCTACAAAGTACTGCACACCCAAAGATTTTGTTTTGCATTTTCATGAGCATGAACTAAATTTTTCTGATTTTTTTTTTTTTTAGGTCAGTCTTTTTAATATCTCTGTGACGTAAAAAGTCAAAAGAACTGGTAAACAGTGATAGATAAAAGCTGTGAGCAGCATAGGGAAATCTGTAGCAGATTATGTTGCCATTATGTTTTGAAGATTGACGTGGGTAGAGTCACATCATGAGTTTTTACAGTTAAGTAATCCGGCTTTCATACTAAAATACCAGCAGATTGAACAGTTAAGTTCTGTGGTCTTATAAAAAGCACAGCAGCTATTGCTGAGAACTGCTGAGGAAATAATATGTAAACTGTTGAAGACTGAGTAGTCATTAGAAGCTACAGTCTGATTGTCTAATAGAAGTAGAATGGGAGCAAAGCAAGTGGCTTCATTATTTAACTTTTGATCAATAATTTATATCAGTGCCTTGAATTCATTGATGACTTCAGTATTACTTTGTGAGTTCTGATTTAAACTATTATCAGACTCAAAATTTAGTTTTACTTCAGTGTGCTGAAAATGTCTTATTTTTATTTTGCAAGTGTAGTTCTTCTTAAAGCTTATTGACTAAGGGGATTTTCATCCTTTAAGCACAGTTTTGTAAATAGGCACACCTGAACATATTTAAACTGTGAAAGACTAGTGACAGGAAGACTATCCTATCAGTATAATAGACTACAAACCTACAGGTAAAACATAAAACCTTTCATCAGAGTTTTCCTGGTAAAAGCAGTTTGTATTTTGTAATGGTAAATAATTTCACTTGTAGGAGCTTAATAGACTGTAAACCTATGGTGTTTTGTTGCCCACTTGTCATAACTTTGAGAATTTTAACATTCAACATTGAAAATAAGGTGATCTTCATCTGAATATCAGGTTCTTGCTAGCTTTCTATTAGTAAGTGTCCAGTAAGTTATAAGAACTGGGATGTCTCTTCAAAACAGTGGTAAATCTCACCTTCATTGAGTAAGAATTAAATCAGACCCTAGACACCTAACTAAAAACTAGCACAGCAGCAGTTGAAACAAATCTGGAAAGTTATATTTTTCAGGTTACATCAAGAACGGCTAGGAGAAGAAAAGTTCTTCTGTAGTATCAAGATGGTAATGGTTATATTGTCTTGCATTATTGCTTCTGAAATTATTTTCCAACTCTTTAATCACTATGAATCATGTAATTTATGTTATTTTTAACCCCCTGAGCATTTATAAGAACTTAAAACCAATATTAGTATTCCACTTCTATCAATAATGTTGCCAAATGTAGTACATATTGTAATACAAGAGAGGCAATTTACCAGTTATCCCATTATGGTGCTTGGTTAAATAAAAAAATTAAGAAATCAAAATAGTGCTGTGCACAGCTGAAATCTTTTATCTTTGTCATTCATTCTAGAAGAAGGATGAGGGGTGGGGTTTTTTTAGATTTTTTTTTTTTTCCTTATGAAGTTGAGATGAGTTTTTTAATACAAAAGCCAATGTTTAAGGCGAGAATATGCAAAAAAGTGTCTTTACAGTAGAAAAATTTTGAAAATGTAGAAGGGGGACCTGGGGACCCTGAACCGCGCGGAATTGTAATATTCAAAAGGCTGCTTAGCTGTTAGACAACACAACTAATTGTAGGCTGTTCAAGGCCAGCATGTATAGTTTATTGTTCTAATTCAAATGAAAATGATCCTTATTCAATATTGTAATTCCAAGGAGCTATGTTTTCCTGCATTAACAAATAAGAGAGATGCTGAGCTGTTTCCATAGTGATTCTGTTTTATGATGAAGTGAAGAAGTCTTACAGTTCTTTGAAGTATGTCTAGCTTCAAGGGAAGGCTGAAACAAAATACTTGTCCAGAGATGCTGTGGTTTCATGTTGACTATAGGGCACAGAAGCCCTTTGCAGCTGTGATAGGCAGTTGTATAATCCAACTATGTCCAAACTGTATTGCACTGAAGCTCGCACGTGCACTATTTGCCATTATATCCTTCTTTTGGGGAGGGCCACAAGATCAGAAAGGAGCTCAGCAGGTTCGAATGATCAGAAGACCAGCGCTTCAGGTGCTCTGCACAAGCCCTGCAGTATAGAGGTGAACTGCCGGCTACCCACGTTGGATTACAGGGTTATGTCATGTATAATGTAATGTGGATTTAACACCACATTTATTTAACTCATTTAGTTGAATCTAACTGATAAATCTTGCAACTTGCATTGATACTGCACCGTAAAACACCCATGTCAGCCCAGTCTTTAAACATGTGCTTAACTTTGCAGCCTTGTGATTAAGGTTGTGGACTGGGACACTGAAGAGCTGGGTTCAGTTCCTGCTCTAGTACAGTCATCCAGTGGGATACAGGGTAAGTCACTTAGGCCCCAATTTTTTTGAGCTTGTCTCTGCTCAGCTATGCAACACCTGTCTAATTAAGACCTCAGGTATCATTTACAGTAGTGTTATATGATTTAAAAACACTGTGTACTGTTGGCTTTCAATTAATTGTGTGACCGAATTTTTAAAGATTGTGATGCCAAAGCTTCTCATTTATAGTGTGAATTAACAGTATACTTCTGTCTTGCAGAAATTTTGAGAGAATTTTGATGATAAATCAAGGGTATTTAACGGTATTATTCGTCTCACATATTCTTAAGGCAGATAGTCGCCCTCATTTTGGAATGTGGTTGTTACTCTATTCCTCAGTTTTCCTCATATTTATTTCCTTCTGTCTCTGTTGTCTCTCTTTTCGTAGTAGAAAGTAAGTCCTTTGCGTTCTTTCCGTTATGTGCACGTGCAAGATGAACCATAAGAGACACCAAAGTACTGAACGGGAATGTAGCTGCTACCTCAGTAGAAATAATACTTAAGTAGATGCTCTGTAGTGTGCTGAAATGGGTAGATAGGCCATGATGTTTGGCTCTGTGAAGGGAGTATTGTAACGTCAAAACCAGTATGTTGTTCAGAGCCTGGCAGAGGTTTTGACCAAATGTTGCTCAAACAGTATCATTGCGTATCATATTATCATGTCATGAAAATAAAACACAAGGAGCTATTTTATTGCTAACAATAGCCTGTAGACTGTGAGGTAAGCAAGATCAATATTCTTTGTCTGGTCCACTAGTAGGTTTTCTCAGATTTTATTTCTTCTGTCTTTTTTCCTACTATTCTT
Organism: Harpia harpyja; assembly: GCF_026419915.1. NCBI lineage: Eukaryota > Metazoa > Chordata > Aves > Accipitriformes > Accipitridae > Harpia > Harpia harpyja. The sequence continues at coordinate 9,040,318 of NC_068962.1, forward strand.
AGACTCAAGACTGTAGTTACTCCATGCTTAGCATCTTTATAAGGTCTTTATAATGGAAGATGATGTCCAATTTGTGTGTATTTCATGAAGAGCAAAATAGCAAGTGGACCTAAGTAGGAAAGGATGGTACCAGAAAATCTGAAGCCTCCTGCACAGTTTAGGAAAGTTTAACTTTTCTAAAATAAACTGTATTGCATGAGATAAGCTGCCTACTAAGGATAGGCAAACGACAATGTATTTTGATAGACTCCTAAGAAAGCCCTAGAAATTTGACGCTGGATGAAGAAACTTAAAATAGGTCTTAGCTGGAGTTGAGGATAAATCCCAAATTGGTTTCTGAACTTTGCTCAGCTTCTCTCTCATCACAGAGATGAATAGACTGATTATATGACTTAATAGCTCTGAGTCTAAGCATCTGAGGTCTTTAGATCTTTGCTTTGTAGCTTGCTCTGACATGCTGCAGTCTGCATCTCTCAAGTGCTTTTTTTTAGCCTTACAATGGTTGCAATCAAAAGTCCTAAGCCCTTTGAGTTAGTTGGCCAGCACAGTACTCTATTGCAGCATAAGAGCCATGCATTTGAAAATTAGGTGCCACGTTGCTATTTGCTGATGCCTAAATGTTTCGTTAGCTCTAGTACTAAATACTCTACAACATCAAGGAGGAAGTTAGGCTCTGAACTTGTCAGTGTGCTTAGTGTGTGATACATTTGCTTGCCATTAGTTTTACTGAAATAAATGGAGATACATCCTTAAGTTAGAATTGTCTATGACCACTTCCTGGCAATAAGACCTTGAAAAAAGGAATTGTGTTTTTTATATATATATATATATATATATACACACACGTATAAAGGTGAAGTAACAGTTGCATTTTCAAATATGTCTTTACGGAGAGTTTGTGAGTACTGCAAGATCTAGATCTACAACACTCCATTTCCACCTCAAGTCTGTAGTCTCTCTCTGGAGCCTGGTAGAGTGGGCTGATACAGTTTTCTTGCTTAGCTGGATAGAATCATTATTCTGTATATTGTGAAATCCCCTTTCTGAGTATCTGAGGTGCACATGGAGAACTCAACAGATGATCTTCTGAAACTGCGTAAGATTGGATGAAATTCGGAATGTTGTATGCACAGTATTTTCTATATTTCCTTTATAAATTCAGTCTTGCTGCTCTGTTACAAGTCAAGGTGTAGAGTTTTTTAAGAAATGTTGATTCAGTTCCTGATTGCCTCACTGTATTTCTAAAAAGTTTGATCAAATGCCTGAAATTTCACACAAGTGAACAACTAGTTTAGATAACAACTGACTTCAGTAATGTTTCTTAGAGTGCTTTAGAAATTCACTGTCTCTGGGTGTTTTGTATCTTACAAGAAGTGTGGCCAAGATTCAGGTAAAATTACTCTTTGCATGCGATCAAAAAAACTATGCAGTGAATGACACTAATTCAAACTTGAAGCTATTATGTTTTGCATTTGATGTGTCGAGTTCGACTCTTCTTCCACTCACTCTGATTTATACTTTTTTCCTTGCACAGGTGCCTATCTTGTGCCATACTTAATCTTGCTACTGATAATAGGGATTCCACTCTTTTTCTTGGAGCTTGCTGTGGGGCAGAGAATCCGCCGAGGGAGTATTGGTGTGTGGAATTATATCAGTCCCAAACTTGGAGGAATTGGATTTGCAAGCTGCGTAGTAAGTTTTTAACATTAATTGTGTGGTTTGCTTTCAGTCTGTATGATTTAGACTTTCTATTTTGCTGCAGGGAAAGGCCACTGATTTGTAGCTGGGCATCAAGGTCAGTTTACAATGTTCTGGAAGATCTTAAAGTTAAATTAGTACATTAAAAAATGTCGATATAGATGTGTCTGTAAAACAGTCAACTTGCATTTGTGATTCTTTTGAAACTAGGAAGTAGGGAACAGAGTAGTCTTCTGGAGAAAAAAAAGACTATAAAAGTATAGGTGTTATACGTGATAAAATACAGAGAAAAGTGAAAATTTAGAAACTGTCAGGTACTCTAATGGGGCAAGCCATTCAGTTCTTATTCTGATATATTTTAGTTAAAATTACGTTCAGTGGCTGATGTGCAGAAATATGCAGAAGTTCAGTAGGGTTTGGTTTTTTTTTTTTAATTTACAAATGTTGTTAATAAATGTAACTTTTTGATCTGTGTTTTCTTTGTTTGTTTGTTTGTTTGTTTTTTTAACAGGTGTGTTTCTTTGTGGCCCTGTACTACAATGTCATTATTGGATGGAGTCTGTTTTACTTTTCCCAGTCTTTTCAGCATCCATTACCATGGGACCAGTGTCCTTTAGTTAAAAATACATCTCATACCTGTAAGTCTATATTAATGTTCTTAAAAATCAAATAAAATATGTAAAATTTGAGATTTTCAAACAAAAAGGAAAAAAAATACAATTCAAAGAGATAATTGTGGGAAAAAGTGTTGTATGCAAAGCTGCTTTTCAATCTTAATAAGATGTCATATTATAATACTTGGAAAAAATACAACAGAAACCTAATATAAGATAAATACACTGTATTTGGAAAGGATCATCACTGTCAACAGCATTTTAAAGAGTAATGGAATTAGGAGAGTACTATTTAGTGTGTTTCAGAAAAAAAAAATCTGATTACTTTTTTTTTCTGATGTTGATACTGCTTTTTATGCTTACTTGGTGAAAAACAAAGGTGGAACAAGGATATTTCTACATTTCAATTAGTAGGATACTTCCTGGCGAAAAGCAAAAAGTGTTGCATTACTAACAAAGCAGAAAATGGAAAACTGTAAACATCAATGAAATGCATGTGATAAAAGCATTGTTTGCTTTGTAAACCAATAAAAATGAGATACTTGGTCATTGGTTTGTTGCTATAATGAGATGGTCTCACATGGACATATTATACAACAGCATTAGAAGTTCCTTATCCCTTGGTTTTGGTTATGTTGTAATAGTTACACACTTTGCATTATCCTTGCTGCTGAAATATGAAATATTTCTTTTATTTTCTTTTTATTTCAAATCCTAAAGTTTCTTTAATTACCTTTTGTGGGGTTTTTTTTACCCCTTTAATAAAGAACATAACCAGGGACATTTGAAAAGTTGTATGACGTTTTTATAGTGTCTTTGCCACAGTTGCTTGCTTCAGTTGTTTGAAATAATCAGTATTTGTGAATGCTGGCACACAGTCAAATTGACTGTATTCCACAAGCTGTTGTGCATTAATCGAGTCACAGTGGTTGTTTACATACCCTTATCCTGCCTAAATACTAAGATGTAGTGTGTCAGCCTAACTTCAGCAGAGGTCACCTGAACTAAGCTTAAACAAAGAAAGGTATTATATTTGGTAACAGTCAAATTGATGGTTTATTTCAGTGAAGGTCTGACACCTGTGTTAGGTTTCTTAAAATTAGTATATTTTTCCCTTCTTTTCATTAATTACCTCGACTCAGGACCTAGCTTAGAGATATGATTGATTGTCAGATACAAATAATTTATAAAAAAGTTAAGTAAATATTTTCTTCGAAGGATTCTTTCTATTTATATGTGCTGTATGTCTGGATGCATGCAGTTTCTGAAACTTTTTGGTAATGTGAGTAAAGCAGAATTACAGTATAATAAAAAAATAACTTATGGAATACATACAGCAACTTCCATTTAACATAGCTGTGTAGGAGCCTTTTTTTTCCTTTTCTCATCACTTTGGTATCATTATGTTATTATTTTATCATTTATAATAGTAATAAAGTGCCTGTTAATTTGAGTGTCATATCAAAGCAGATATAGTTGAGAATTTGTTTTCCGTGTATTTTCAAAGTTGCGTTCAATTTCAGAGAGATACTTTCCATAGTATATAAATCACTGTATCATATGTAGGTAATCTAATCTTACATGTGATAAATGGAATGTATGTCTTCATCTAGGCCTGCCTACTATTTAGTACTTAAGTGAAAAAAAAAATTCCGCCTAGGACTCGGATTGACCATATGCAGAGGAATACAATATCCCAAAAAGGTGTTTTAAAAAGATATATCCAGAACCTTTCACCGATAGCAGTCACTTTTTCTTTTAGACAATGTCTTAAGGCTCTTTGTGAGTTTAGTTTCTCAGTAAATGATGATGGCACAATTGCAAACATTAAGAATTGGTAGAACATTGTTATGAAATGTTGGGAAAATACTTCTGTCCTGAACCCATTCTTTACTTGCTAACATCTCTTGACAGTTGTGGAGCCAGAGTGTGAAAAAAGTTCTGCAACCACTTATTACTGGTACAGAGAAGCACTGAATATTTCCAGCTCTTTGTCAGAGAGCGGGGGTTTAAACTGGAAGATGACTATCTGCTTGCTGGCTGCCTGGGTCATGGTATGCCTAGCCATGATCAAAGGCATTCAGTCTTCAGGCAAAGTGAGTATATTGTTTCCCTAAATGACAGTGTTTTACTGTGAAACATTTCACGACATTTTTGTTCACCACACCTCTGCTTACTCTCTCGTGAAATCTGTAGGAGCAGGTTAGAAGCTGTGACTCACCCCATTATTTGTATAATCTCAAGTAGAGGAATGTTAGTAGTTAAGCATTAAAATTGTGGTAATTTTAGTGGGAATTGTAGTAATTTAGTGGGAATTGAGATCTGAAGAAGAATAATTTCTGTTCTCATCACCGTAACTGTTGCAAGTAACTGTACCTCAGCTTTATTGTGCAGCATAAGTCTGTTCTGAATGCCTAAGGAATTAGGTTTCCATGTATACTCACAGTGTGTTTGCAGTGCACCGAGGCCCTCAAAATGCCTTGCCATTTTTCTTTTTATTGTTACTGTCATTGGTATCCATGCTTCTGGCATGAACACAGCTGCTTTTCAGGATTTTGGATTGTTTCTTTTGATTAATGACTAACCATCCCTTTGCATCTGAGTGCATCACCTTATCTTCTTTCCTTTCCATGCAGCCAGCTGGATTGGCTAGTGAACAATTTGCTACCTCTGTTCATCTCAGTGGGATTTTCAGATGAAAAATAATCTAATAGCAAAATTCGTTGCTATTAAAAAGTTTGGCACTGAGGAGGAAATTTCTGTGACCTCTTTAGTGTATTTCAGTTAAAGAAACAACTAGCAAGTTTAGTGAGAGAATCATTTTACTAAACTTTGAAGTACAGAATAGATTTGCTTTTCAATGATGAAGCATGAAAGATCGTATTTGATTACTAATTTTTTTTGTTTGTTTTGGCAGTAAGCATTACTTAGTGATTTGAATCCATTGGTTATGTACTTTCCATTGACTCTTGTCTTCTCTCCTTCTGAAGACAGAATGAGTTTCTTTTCATGCTGCATACCTTTACCGTACTATGTACTTGAATTAAAGTGCATTTGTAAAATGAAGCATTTCTAAAACAGTCTGCTTCTGTCCTTGTCATCTCACTGAATTCACACTGAATTTCCCTGGGAGCCCAGCAGTGTGTTATCAGTTAGTCAACACAATGGCAACCATATTGTTTTAATACAATACAGAATTTATTTTAGAGTCATGTGATTTTGCTTTCTTCTGCAGAGACAAGAGGAATGGGAAGAGTGCTGCATATTTCTTAGAGCATATGATTATCAATTCAGATATATATCCAAAAGATACTGAGTAGTGAATGAAGCTATTGAAAATAAAGTCCCTGGATGTCATGTTAAATTTCTTCTTAATGTTTTCCAGATCATGTATTTTAGTTCCCTTTTTCCTTATGTGGTACTTCTATGCTTTCTGATCAGAGGACTGCTCCTTAATGGGTCAGTGGATGGAATTCGTCACATGTTCACACCAAAGGTACGTGCTTAATTTCTGTTTGCACTGTGTTAAAGTTTCAGTGGCAATTTGACCATTTATGAATGCTCTCATTTAAGCTTATTGTCTTCATAGAACATTTGGCCATATTTCTGTTTGGTTAAATTGCAAAATTGTTGTTGACCTCAGTGGCACAATATCAAGCCCTAAGGTCCAAAGGTGCTCAGTGTTCCAATGGTCTGTGTAGAGTTACCTCCCTTAGGTGAAGGGTTTCCAGAGTTAGATGCCTTTACAAAGCTAAGCAACTGAAAGTGCTATTTACAGGATTCAGGATATTTAGAGAGCTCCAGATACTAAAAAGAGACATGAATCTTAACTCTTACCATTCTCTAGGATTGAAATGCCTAGTTCTGGGATGTCACAGTGAAATGCCTTACCTTGAATGCTGTCATGGCTTTACATAACTTGTCCCTTTTGAAAGAGGACAAATTTATTCCTTTTTAGAAATAAATTAATGCTGTTTGCATAGTAGCCCGAAGTACAGGAGACCTGTTTTTAATACTAAAGTAGTGTAGGTACTCACCAAGCTTTCCTTACCATGTTTCTTACGGTTGTCATGCCAAGATAGCAGCAGGGCTAAGCATACATTTTTTACTGTTAACATTTTTACTGGGAATGTGTCTCACAGAATGTTAGATTTTCTAACTACTGAGGCGAGAAGGGATGTTGCGAAACATTGTTTAGCCTGAAGATATAAATTCTATGCACACCCATCTCAGATGCTTGTAACTGTATCTGAACTACAGGAACAACATGTTTGAGTCCTCAGAGCCATGCTCAGGAATGCATAACGCTGGGCTTCCTATTGTATTTTGAAATGGACTTTCCAACAAGTCCATTTCATAATACAGTTGAGCAGAACAGGACTGATGTTTCGAAAATGAAAGCTGAAAAATAAGATGATTAAAATCAATGCACATAGTGGCTAATGCCAGATGACAGGGTGTTGTCAGTTGTTTTGATTCCAGGTGTTTTGAGCCTGTGGAGAACTGTCATCCTATAAAAATGACCTTTGTTAGCTATCACATTCTTATTTCTTGCATTGTGATATGTAGTTGTGCTCTGCTTCACTTGCTGTCACTGCTTTAGAGAGCCGTGGCTCTGCAGGACCTTGCAGGCTGCTCAGGCAAATTTGGGAAATCTGAGGAGCAAAGTAATGTAATGCTTACTGATGAAGAGGAAGTCTATAGCAGAGATGGAATACAGACCTCTTGAAGTTATAATTTGGTTTCTCAACCACAGTGTTAATCCTTTCTTTACTAGAGAAGTACCACTAGATACTGAGGGAAAGTAAACACTGAAACTCCCCTTGAATAGCAACACCTGTGTGCACTGTTTGCTACTTCATCTTTCATGAGTTAGACCTAAAATAAGTTGCAGCTGATGCTTACTTTATAGTTATGTTACAACTTAATTATACAGTTGTTTCAAGTGTTCAGATAAATGATCTTGAAAGAAAAAACGTTTTTAATTTCTTCTACTGGTTTCCAGTTCTGTATCTCAAAATTTAAGTTGTGGTTTAAATTTGAGGTTAGGAGGCCTGTATGTCACACACAGTATATGTGCATATAAACCTTCAAAAGTATTTTCATTATGATCTCTGATTGCTTCTGTACTTGAGCACTGATTTGGACTGTAGGTTCATATGAAACTACCTGAAGGAATTCAGACTCCCCCACCTGTTGTTGTTTCCATTTGCTCCATTGTGCTAACAGTTTATTTGGGTAGGCAGACTGTAAAAAGGATTGCTGAACTGATCTAGGTTGAAAATTATCCAGGTACATGGACATGAGAGGAGAGGGGGAAACATCTTTTCAGCCTCGATAAGTTCAGCGAACGACCATATTTTGACCAGGGATGATCACAACACATTCCCACAGAAGAGCTGTGTCAGCACAGCAGAGAACTGGCACACATCAGTGCAGGTGTGAGAGCACAGGGCTAATGAAGAAGGGGAGAATTTCTCTGTTTGGCATGGTTGATGAACAAAGCAGAAATTCTAAACAATAATCGTAATGAAAAACCTAAAGAAAGGTATATGAAAAGCCTGCTCAAGTCAACTACTCCAATGAAACTGTAGGACTGTATGAAGCTTAAATACAGAGCCCCCAAAATTTCACAGAAAATATGTTATAATAGCAAATCAATTACAAGTTTATTTTGAAATTCTAGGCAAGGTGTATCTGAGAACGTACTACCTTTGATGATACCAAATGATATATTGCAGAAAGCGAGAAGTGTTTCGATACTTGAAGCATTTACAGATTTGGTCAAATTAAGACTGTTCCTCGAGCTCACTCTAGTGGAGAAGCTCTAGCATGACCGTGTGATACGGGCAATAGCTACTTGTGCATTGTATTTACAACAAAAATTATAAGTCAGGAACAAGTTTATTGTCATAAACAGCTCCCCCCCAATATATTGTATTTTAGCTATATATAAATGAATAATGAAGGTATCTGCTACCTATCTATAACAAATATACCTTTATGGGGAACTGGAAAATTTTTCAAAATTTTTTCATAACAATAGCAGATTTTTTTTCCTCAGAGTGAGACGGTCAGTCTAATGATGCTGGCATCTATGCTGATGCTTGTTAGTTTTACTGTTTCCGATAAGCCTAGGGTTTAAAAAAAAAAAATATCACATGCACAGGTGTAAGGTCTTTCACTGTCAAATGAATGGAGGCCCTGAATCAACTTGAGAAAATCTAATGTTTAAATTACTGAATCATAAAAAAATAGTACATGTGTATCTAGAAAAATCTGAGGTAGACAGATGATGACACATAACTTTGTAACAAAGATATTTCTTGAAATATGGTCATCTGAATGAGCAATACAGTTCAATTTTTTGATAAAAGACTTAGTTGTCCCTCAGATACATGACCCATTTAACTTAGGGTAAGTTCAAGGCACCTGGCTTAAGGGAGATTTGACTCGTGGACTATACAGACTGTGGTGGCCAGAGTTTATTTCATGTGTTGCATTTTGCTTTACATATTTGCATGTAATAGAATTCCATATAAGCATGTGTATCTCATGTTCACTTTTTATTTTGAAGAGTAACAACAAAGCAACTTTTAACATACTTATTGCATTTACAAGAGGATTGATCATCCCAAAATACATCTTAATTCTAACAACTGTCAATACATACACTGTAAAAAAAAGACAGTAAATACTGTTAAAAAAAAAAAAAAAGAAAAAAGAAAAAGTATGTCCTCTCTTATTTCTCATTATCGTATAGCTCCAGTAGTGTCTCATTGTTGGGAACATACTGTATAGCATGTTTCTCTTTAAGGATTATATCGTAAAATAAATAGAAATTCTGGCCATAAGTTCGCTCAACTTTAGGTGTCACATTCAGCTTTCATTTTATCATAATGAAAATACATTTGTAGTGGAGAATTAGCATTTTATGATGTAGGTTTTATTCCTGTTTTTTTTTCTGTTGTCTTTTCATATAATAGAAATGCATTTTATAGCTGACATATATTATATCTAATTTCAAACAGCTTGAAATTATGCTGGAGCCCAAGGTCTGGAGAGAAGCTGCTACTCAGGTGTTCTTTGCCTTAGGGCTTGGATTTGGTGGAGTCATTGCCTTTTCAAGCTACAACAAGAGAGACAACAACTGCCATTTTGATGCTGTACTGGTGTCCTTCATCAATTTTTTCACTTCTGTGCTGGCAACTTTGGTGGTGTTTGCAGTTCTGGGCTTCAAAGCAAATATCATAAATGAGAAATGTGTTATCCAGTATGAATATCCATTTCTTTTTTTTATTACTATTATTTTTATGGTATATTTCATTTATGAATTAACACAGATCACTGAGTTTGATTTCTCTGTTTTATTGTGTTTTACAGGAATTCAGAGAAGATTTTAAAACTTTTGAAAATAGGCAATCTGAGCCAGGATATGATCCCACATCATATCAATTTCTCAAGCATTACAGCAGAAGATTACAATTTAGTTTATGACATTATTCAGAAAGTTAAAGAAGAAGAGTTTGATTCTCTCGGTCTGAAATCTTGTCAAATTGAAGATGAACTCAACAAGGTGAGGGTAATAAGTAAGTCTTAAATACAAAGGTTATGAACGGATGAATATTTGTAAGCCTGAAATAAACTGTGAAGTATACTTACACAGAGTATCAGTACAGTCTGCCTATGAGCAGTGCACCTATAGAGATCCATATGAAAACATGGTTCTGTGCAGGGTTGCATTCCAGCTCACCTGAGGACTTTTGGGTCTGATGTCTTCATACAGTCTTCACTGATCTATAATACATTTTGATCATTATATCGCACTCCTCAGGAGGTGGTAAGTTTTTAAAGTTCTGGTTTTTAGAAGAGTTGAGCATGAGGATTTTTCCAAAGACTAAACAGAGGTGTACCTATTCAACGTCTCAAACTATGATGTCTTCCAATGTTAAGATACAATTATTAAATATAAATACTACTTCACTAGAAAGTAAGAAAGTTATTCTTACTTATTAGATAATTATTTAATGAATATCATCCTGTTTTGAAATCTTTACAGTAAGCCAGATCTGTAAAAGAAAAGACATTTTTCTAGCTTTTTTCAGAGGGACTCCCAGTTTTAAACACTGACCTTTATATAGTTGCACCAGCATCTGAAACTAAAATGTCAAATCGGTAACTTAGACATTAAAAGTTTCTGTACTATTCCTGCCATTTAAATTTGAAACAATAGGTATAGAAATGTAAAGTCCTTTATATACTTACTGGAGAAAACAGAGTGTATTTTGTAGCAGTCCTGTATAATAGATCTCATGCAAAATTATCAATGAAAGGGAGAAAGAAGTTCTGACTGGGCACAAGAGGAAAATTTTTCACAATGAGAACAATCAGCCATTGGAATAATCTCTGCAGGGAAGTGGTGGATTCCCCAACATTGGACCCTTTTAAGATTTGGCTTGCCAAAAAAGGTTGGACTAGATGATCCTTGAGGTACCTTCCAACCTAGTATTCTATGATTCTATGAAAGAAGTGTGTTGTTAATATCAATCAACTTACAGATTCTCAGCCAAATCCAATATTTCAGTAAATAGTATTAATTAAGTTTGCAGGCTTGGAAGAATCACATATTAGATAGCAGCTTCCCACTCTGCCTTCAAGATGTAATCAATGACATTGCATGAACACAAAGTCAGACTGTCACACTACAAAAAAAATACTGTCCATGAATAATAATGTGGATTTTTTTCTCACTGACAGGCGGTTCAAGGAACTGGTTTAGCTTTTATTGCCTTTACAGAAGCAATGACCCACTTCCCTGCTTCTCCCTTCTGGTCAGTCATGTTCTTCCTCATGTTGGTAAATTTGGGACTTGGAAGTATGTTTGGAACCATTGAAGGCATCATCACACCCATTGTTGATACCTTCAAAGTCAGGAAGGAAATTCTTACTGGTGAGTGGCACAAACTTTCTTTCCTCACTCGAGCAGTAAGCTAATTTTTTTTTTTTTTTTTGAGAGCATGAAGTCTTGTTTTTTGATATGAAAGTTTTCAGTGCTGACATTTTACAGAGCAGTAAATCACTGTATTTCAGACTGTACTTCCATGCACAGGCACATTAACATCTGCAAGTAAAACCTTTTCCCGAATGTTACAAGAGCAGGAACATCCTAGAACTTAAATTTTAATGGAGGATTTTTGTTACAGGTTACTGTGTGGTCAGTCCTTCTGAGTTCTTCCAGAATACTTTCCTTTCCAGCCTGTGTCACACATTCAGGGAAACAAAGGAAAATGAAGGAATGAAAATACATTGCAAATTACTACAAATTATTCCTAAGTAGGCCAAATGAAATCTTAATTTACAATTAAATGTTTATTATGTTAAAAATCAGTAAGTTACTCTCTGGAAGAACATATTTTTCCCAGTTGAATGCAGAAAGGGTGTTAAACAAGATGTCTCTTTTATTTTATTTAAATGCCCAAAGTTATTTGAAGTGTAGCCTGTTCATGTAGCTCTGATGATCTTGTAGCAATTTCTCTTTTTGAGATAGAACATCAGCATAAAGTGTGAAAGTTAGGTTTCCGAAAATCCTCAGGACAGCTTCAAGGGACTTGATGTGTTATGCACAAATTCAGATTTTGTATCAATACCTGTGACAGGAGGGATAGAAAATAAAAAATATAGTAAGCTGCTTTAGCATTATCTAACTCTATGGAGGAAATAAAAATATATTTTATAAGAGTTTACCCCGTGATGCAGCAGAGCACTGCATTTTCCTGACTGCTTTTCTTGACTTACTTAGGTAATAAGTAGTATTTAACAGAAAACATGTATGTTTTTGCTTTGCTAGCTCTAAGAATAAAATTCTTGACAAAGATAAATCAACTGATTTTTCAGAAGTCCTAACCTATTGAGCACTTGTTTGGGTTTTTTGAGGTTTTTTTTAATCAGCTCTTAAATTCTTACTGAATAACCACTGTGACATTTAGAAATTAGCTGTTCTTCCTAAGTGTATATGCAAATACTATGATATATAGTCATTACTTCTGTAGTAATGGAGCATTTTACAGTAATTCCTTGTTACTGCATTTGACAAAAACCCTATTAAGATAAAGGAATATTCAGGAACTGCCTTTCTCTTGTAATTTTTTTGAGTGGTATGCATGCATGATTTTTGCTAAACTCAGTTGCACTCAAAGGATTACAACTTGATGTGGTGTTTTTATAATTAACTTATAAAATTGAAATGCCTGGGTTATACTTCATGCAGTATCGGTGGGATTTAACAAGGATTATGCCTGCACTGGTGTTTGTGCTTAAAACCCACAAATCTTCAATTTTTACAGAAGTGATGAGCATATTTGCGACTTTCTGCACTATGGTTCCGGTTCAGTCTGTCCTGAGTTCAGGGAAACCAACTGATATGCTTAAAGTTATTTTGCGTTCAAGTATTTCCAAGTAGGAGTCTGTGTGTGTGTGTGCTGAGTTATGGGCATACCTACCAGAGCGTTAGTTTACAACTAAAGATGCATGTTTTTGGGGTGTAATGGTAAGATACAATGGTAGAACATAAGAATAGCAAGGATTTCTAAATTCACTTACACACCGTTCTGGTGGTCTAATTCTTTTCTCAGGGTTAGTAATAAAACTCAGTGTGAAAAATGAAACTTGGGTAGAGGAGATTTTATCTGTGTTCTTTTGGTTTTGTTATCTTGCATTAGGAATTCACATCGATTTGTAATGATCTCTTTAATTCTATAGATTTCTATTCTCTGAAAGTCATTATAACAGTAGTTCCTACAAGGTTGAAAAAAGTGATTGGTCTTCTACCACAGTATTTTTAAAAGTGTCATTGTCTTCCTTTCACTACTATAATCAATACTAATTGATTATCTGGGATTTATGCAATGGGTATATTCTGTAAGGATATTTTATATTTTGGCTCAGATTCATTTCGCCTAATTTTAGACTGCTTAGGTGTATAATTAGCCTAAGTTCCTGTGGTGGGGGGGGCACTTTAAGTGGGAGAATCAGTCTTACTGGTGCTCAACATACAATTGATTTAACAATTTATTGACATTTGACTTATTTTATGGCTACTTAGGCATTCAGTCCTATTCTCGATGAATTTAGTAGGAAAAAAATTGTATTGAGATTCATTATGCAGGATCAAGCATTCAAGAAATATATTTCGGGTTGTCCCTAAACAAAAGAAGGGGTAGAAATGTTGTTGCTTAGTGCACTAATACATTTAGACAGATCCTAATGGAACTGCATGCCGTGAATGATCTTTTAGGGGAAGTCTAGTCAGCTTTTATATTTTTTAGACTCTTAGTCTGAAACTTTGCTTCTTTTCACATCTAAATTCCAAAAAGTGATCTAGTGACCAAGTAACATGATGTATGATGTTTAGGTTACCAGTTCTGTTTATTTTAGCCTTGCATTCACATCAAGTTAAAAGTTTAATGAGAAATAGTCACTTGATTAATCTCTGCTGCTTAATCAGGACTGCTGTAATATGGCAATTCCAGTAATTATAATTTTATAACTTCTGTTACGTAGGGAATAGGTGGGATTTCTAATATTCTTAAAATTGAGACCCCCCTAAAAAGTAAAATGTTATCAACTTTGTTTATATGAAATAATGTGCTAAAGCAGATCTTTGCTATTTTGAACTCTCTTTATTTCCTCTTTGTCTGTGGAACTTTGTTATAATTACAGCTCACATTTCTGTCCTTTATTCCAGTCATCTGCTGCTTGGTAGCATTTTTTATTGGCCTGATCTTTGTGCAGCGCTCTGGAAATTATTTTGTGACGATGTTTGATGACTACTCAGCTACTCTGCCCCTGCTTATTGTGGTCATTTTGGAGAATATTGCAGTCACCCGAATTTATGGAATAGACAAGTAAGTGAAGGAAATGTATCTCCCTGTCCATATTAACAGTATTCATTACAATAATTATTACTATATTAGTTATATTGCCCTAAGTATTTGCAATGTACACATAAATACAAGTAAGTAGAAAGTGAGTCAATCTGGACATGAATCTTGTCTGTTTTTAAGAACAGGTTTGGAGCAAGATATACTGCATCAGGACAGTGTAGTGAAACCCAAGGAGCGATTGCAACAGATCCAAAGAGAGGAGTATGCAGTAAAAGACGTGAAATTAGAGAGTTAGAAAGGAGGCTGGATATGCAAGTATGAGAAATTTTTTTATTGAAATAAGACAGCAAGAGAAAGATTTCAAGAAGTAATAACCATGGTCTAAGCAGCAGTTGAGGATGAGTATTCTGAACAGATCTGCAGTATTCCAGGCAGCCTGAGAAAGGAACAAAGCAAACTAATGGCAGTAACAATAAGAAAGTTTCAGTTTATGAACTAGATTTAGTTTGGGGTGTTGTAGCAATTAATTGTTCTTTGCGTTAGTTGTGAGAGAGGAAATAGAGGAAATGATAGCAAAGAACAGAGTCAAAATTTACTTGGAAGCAGCACAGTGAAGTTAAGTGACCTTCTATCAGTGATGGCTGAAGAGAAAAGACAATCAAGTCCCTCTAATTTTTTTACATCTTATGAATGAAATTACCAGAATGTGTTCACTAAGCAAGATCAATGTGTGCCACATTTAAGGAATAGGAGAGTTTGTATAAAAAAATAACTCATTGCATCCACAGATAAAACAGAGTATGCTATACTGGCATGTTGAAGTAATTTAAACATCTGTGATTCCTTTGCATGTACAAAGGGCGACATAGAATGGGTGGTTTTTCATTTGACTTTTCACTTGTTCGATCCGAGTAATCAGCCAGTCCCTTGCCATAATGAAATAAAACTATAATAAGAAAATTTAATTTTATTGTTTCCAGACATTGTTTCTGGTCTACGCAAGTAGTGCCTGGTCTACTTATTAAGGGAGAATTCCCACTTGGGCCACATGTCTATGTGATCATTTATAGGATTATACATGAAAACACCACCATGTAGATGTTTTTACACATGCAAACAAAAAATAAAACAGATGACCTGGTTATCAGGTTGATAATGTCCAGTCAGGTAGAGTTCCACTGTGAAGGGAGGTAGACACGCCAAAAGTCAGCAACTTACTTGTGAGGAAGCTGGTGTTTAGGCGTAGCTGATATATGGTAATACTTTCCTTCTGAATTGGAGTGCGGTTGATTCATGTTTTCAGAAGAGGTTCTGACAGGTTATAGGGAAAAGTTAACAGCCCAATTTCTCATTCATAATGGTCACCTGAACCTCCTTCTGGAGTATTCCTAATATTTCTTCTGATATATATTTCTCCAGAATATCCTTCTTCAGGACCCTAGCATTCTTGCTTGTAAAAAATGCCAGAATCAACAACTTCAGGTTGTCATTGGCTGTGATAGCACCAAGGGGTCCTCCTCATAGATGAAGATCCGTATATATGTCTTATTATATTGTCTTTGATCAGATGGGGGGGGGGGGGGGGATATTGCATCCGAAGGGATTACAGCCAAAGGATAGAAAAAAACCAACATGTGAATCCCTGTAGCCAAGAAGGAAAATCTGCTACGCTGGAATCAGTGCTAGAGTTTGGTAGCTTTTAAAAGAGGATAAATAGGATGGAGATGATGAGAGACTTTTAAAGTGAAGATAATAGTTTTATGTTCAACTGGAGATCCCAGAAAGAAAAGGCTATCTATAGAGGGCACAATCCATTTGTAGATTCAGCTTCTTTTTAACGATGTGTTTCATTGCAGTGTAAACAAAGGATAAAATACCCCGAACTATGCAGTTCAAAAAATTTCTTGAGACTTTATATGATAGTAGCTTCACATGTGTAACTGCTTTGAAAACATATTTATTGCTGTAAGAGCTTTTTTGAGATGCACATTTCAAAAGGGAGTGGGACCACAAGGGAGTTAAAACAGAATCAGTGCTTGTGCATCACTCCGAAAGAATTAATTCTAAAAATATTCTCTCTTTTCCTACTGGCTCTGGAACCATGTACTCCTCCGTCAAGGGTACAAAAATAGGAGTTTCGTTCATATCATAACTTGCAATTTTGAGGCACAAGGAGGCAGATTTAAAACTTCACAAAGCTTTATTTCAGCAACTTATATGATGCAAAACATAGCTTATGCATAAAGTTATTTTTTACACTGCAGCACACATGTGGGTTCAAAATTAATTTTGCAGAATCTGTAAGATGTGCTGGTTGTTTATGTCCTCAAAAGGAATGACACATGCCTTAGTAAACAACCCAGCAGACAATATAAGATGTAAAAAAGAATCTTATAAGAAGAAAGGTGAGTTTAAGTATCTTTCCAGCACGGTCCAGCAAGCAGTTTACTAAGTCACTGCACTGTGTAGTGATTCCTTCTCTTTATCTGTTCCGAACTAGTAATACAAGCTCTAGTTTTCAGCCTATCAAGTAATCTTAAATTGCAGCCATTTCTATACATGCATTTTTTCAGTGTGTCTGTTCTCTCAAATTAGGTGCTGTGTATCAATTATAGTACTTGAAATCTCAGTGTATGCACTAACAATAACCTTTTATTCCCTTCACAGATTTATGGAGGATCTGAAAGATATGCTTGGGTTTTCTCCAAGCCAGTATTATTACTACATGTGGAAGTATGTTTCACCTTTAGTATTGTTATGTTTGCTGGTAGCTAGCATTGTCCAAATGGGATTAAGTCCTCCTGGCTACAATGCTTGGATTGAAGATACGGTATGTATATAACAGATGCCATCACCACCATAATGATCATATCTGAAGTATTTCAGAAATACATGAGAAGACAAAAAATTTGCAATTACAAACTCAAAATCAGTATAAATAATGACGTGGTTGTTTTTATTTCAAGTAACATTAATGTAAAACCAACCACTTTTTAATTTTAGAGTAGTTCTGCTCTAAAATACAACTGTTTGACACGAACCTTCATGCTCTTTGTGACTTTTAGTTTTTTTGATATATGTTGAAGAAATTCTTAAGGTTGGGAGAGGTTGTTCACTTCCATTAAATCTTATTTTACTGCAGAAAATAGTCAGGTGATAACACTGAATAAATCATTTCAGATTTCACATCAACTTTTTATGTGAAATTAAATACTGAGATTTAGCCATGTCATGAATTTTCCCCTTTGGGAACATATATCACATGTAGGTAACAGCTGCATTAAAACCTGTCTCTGATAAGAATGTTTGATTTGTAAAAAATTTGTCTGTGTGAACAGCGGAGTCAGTGCTGCACATTGGCTCAGAAAAGACATTCAGTCAAGGTAGCTCCTAAGAGTTGTGCTAGTTTGTAGGCTCATCAGCCCTCAGCTGTTTCTACAGGCTTGTCATACAAAATACAGGGAGAGTAAAATGTCAGAGAAATGGATCTCGGGGACCCTTCTGAATGGACAATTGTCTGAATTAGCAGGGAGGGGAAATTGCAGCAAAGACGGGTGAAGTGTAAATACAAGAGGGTGGCTTTACTATAGGTAGATGCCTGCCTCTAACCAGACAATCACTACTACTTCCCTGGGATTCTCAGAAAAATGCTCTTGTTATGTTTGATTCTTGCCCTCAAAAATTAGGAAGAGAAATACCTTAGAATACCAAACATACCATTCCTTTCCATGTGTAAAATTAGACAAACTGAGTCTGTTGGCCAGTGATTCATGGATGCAGTAGAGGTGTGGGGTGCAGTCACTGCCCCAGTAAATGTGTTATAGTTTACATGAAGTTTATACAAAGTGGAACAATTCCACAGGATGATCTCCAGACCAGCTATTAGCCTACAGAACAAGGACTTTTTTCCAGGCACAGTTAGATACTACTGCACACTTGTCTGTTCTGAACATCCTTTAAAGAATCAGGGAACAACTACAGTCAAATGTAGCAGAAAGCCTAATGTGAAAATCTTGATTTGGGTTCTGATAGAGTGTTCTGAGCATCTCAGAAAATGTGCGACAGCGTTTTGGTCCTACTCACTGGCAGAAGGATGGCAATCCTACATCTCCATGACTGTTCAAATTTGAGATCTGTAGTGGTGCCCACATTGTGGGTGCAAGGTGACAGAAAGATGAGTATGTGTTTGAAAACTGCAGGCCTTGGCGAAGACTGCAGGTCTGCTCTTTTTGAAGTAAAGATGTATTAATAGTTTTTCTCTTGGGTTGCTCAGGCTATGGAAGAGTTCCACAGCTATCCAACATGGGGAATGATTGTCTGTATATCTCTGATGGTGTTGGCCATACTGCCAGTCCCAATAGTCTTCATGGTGCGCCGTTGCAACCTTATCGATGACAGCTCTGGGAGTTTGGCATCTGTATCCTACAAAAGAGGCCGGATAATAAAGGAACCTGTTAATCTGGAGGGAGATAATACAAGTCTGATTCATGGGAAGAGTCCAAGTGAAGTGCCGTCTCCAAATTTTGGCAAAAACATATATCGAAAACAGACTGGATCACCAACTCTGGACACTGCTCCAAATGGACGTTATGGTATTGGGTACCTGATGGCAGATATGCCTGATATGCCAGAGTCTGATTTGTAACTGCAGAAAAAATACAGTGTTTGTTTCTCCACTCTCACTGATCATGCCTCTCCTACGAGAAGTGGTCAGCTTCACTTACTAGGGTGCGATCTCAGGTGCTCCACAGTGACAGTCATTAAAATGTCATGACTGTACGTACAGGTTGAAAAAACTCCCTTTGGATTAATTTTCTGGATTTTCATTTGCACTGAAGGGAACACGTTCAAAATCAATGGCAGCCTACATCTGCCAGCACAGCCAAGAGTTTGATTTTTTTTTAATTAATTTCTAAATTTAAAAATTTCTATCTCTGAAGTCTGGGTTTCACTCTAATGATAAAGTATTTCTGAGGTAATATAACTGAAAATCCTTTTTTTTCCTGCTTTCAAGTTAACTCCCCAGTATTAGAAGTGAGCTCAGAAGTAGTTCACCAAACCCGTGTTTGTGTAAACACTTGTATATACCTTATGTAGATATGCTGTACTTATTTTGTTAGCACTGATAATTACTTAGGCTATTAGCTGAGTAAAAAACAAACCTGCAAACTATTTTCTTATGTAATAGCTGTATAGAGCAATAGTACTAGAAAATCAAGGAGTAGACTTACAGAAAGGTGAGGAAAGATTCCCTGTTCACTGGGGACTGCATAAACTGTGGCTGTATATTTTGTGTAAAATATTTGCTTTTTCAGTGTGAAAACAATGTTAGAGTGAGTCACTCCAAGAATCTTAAGGATTGTGCAGATTCTGCATTTTTTTCTATGCTGTGTGCCTAAAAAAGACCTTCTTGATATTTATTGTGGTTACAAGATTACATATATATTATATTTATATAATATACTTGTAATGTAAATATGTATATTATTCTGTATGTAATCGTTTCAAAAGTTGAAGCAAGATGGCTTTTTTAATTAGTCTCCTTCAGTTTTGCTTCTGTTTTACGCAGATAATTTTTTTCAGTCAGTAATTGTTAAGAACTGTATGGCATTACATTTTAACCTATGAATAAAGAGATTGACAAGGTATTTCTCTGTGATTTCCAAATACACTTACTATAACACAGCCTCCTTTTCCCTCAGCTGGGCTATCTGAAAGAATAACATTTACCAGCTGAATAGAGATGCTAAAAGAACTTGAACACAAAAAATGCTGTATCAGTCATCTTAATAAACTACTGGACAAGGACTTTTACTGTGAATACAGTAGTTGACGTAGCACTGTAAACTGGTGTGATACTCTGGAAGCTAGTACATGATTTATTCCTTACCTTAAAGAGCTTTAAAGTTAGGCGTAAACTCTGACTTCACTACCTCTCATAAGCAAAGGGCAGAACCTAGTTACATTGTCCCAGCATCAGACAAAGAACCAGATTAATTTGAGGTAAAGGCAAGTCTCAGAAGCTGTGTGCTTCAAGAGTACGGTTTTGAGTGTGCTCCTTTTCATTTGTTTGGCATAGCTTTTACACACTGACAAAGTCTTAAACAAATCAAAACACCTTAGCAACTTGATAAAATTCCTTAGGGATAAGTCTTTTGTCTTTGGAGGATAATCCCAGATAATTTTCCATTTCTAACCTGGGAACTTTTGAAGTAATTTCCAATCATCAGAAAGTTGAACTAGCAGCATTACTTGAGAAAAAGCTATATTTAGTTATCGGGCATATCTTACATTTGTTAGAAGTTCTGCACATAAAATAGGGTTTGAAGTAGTCCTCATCTCGTTCCAACCCCCTGCCATGAGCAGGGACACCTTCCACTAGACCAGGTTGCTCAAAGCCCCATCCAACCTGGCCTTGAACACTGCCAGGGATGGGGCAGCCACAACCTCTCTGGGCGACCTCTTCCAGTGTCTCACAGTACAGAATTTTTTCCTAGTATCTCATCTAAATCTACCCTCTTTGTTTAAAACTGTTACACCTCATCCTGTCTCTACACTCCCTCTTAAAAGAGTCCCTCCCCATCTTTCCTGTAGGCCCCCTTTAGAATAAGGGTGCTATAAGGTGTCCCCGGAGCCTTCTCTTCTCCAGGCAGAACAACCCCAACTCTCAGCCTGTCTTCACAGGAGAGGTATTCCAGCCCTCTGGTCATCTTTGTGGCTGTCCTGGTTTCAGCTGGGATAGAGTTAACTGTCTTCCTAGTAGCTGGTACAGTGCTATGTTTTGAGTTCAGTATGCGAAGAATGTTGATAACACTGATGTTTTCAGTTGTTGCTCAGTAGTGTTTAGTCTAAAGTCAAGGATTTTTCAGCTTCTCATGCCGAGCCAGTGAGAAAGCTGGAGGGGCACAAGAAGTTGGCACAGGACACAGCCAGGGCACCTGACCCAAACTGGCCAACGGTGTGTTCCATACCATGTGACGTCACGTCCAGTATAGGAACGGGGAAGTGGGGGCGGGGAATCGCCACTTGGGGGACTGGCTGGGTGTCGGTCAGCGGGTGGTGAGCAATTGCACTGCGCATCATTTGTACATTCCAATCCTTTCATTATTACTGTTGTCATTTTATTAGTGTTATCATTATCATTATTAGTTTCTTCTTTTCTGTTCTATTAAACCGTTCTTATCTCAACCCACGGGTTTTGCTTCTTTTCCCGATTTTCTCCCCCATCCCACTGGGTGGGGGGGAGTGAGTGAGTGGCTGCGTGGTGTTTAGTTGCTGGCTGGGGTTAAGCCTCCTTCTGGACTCGCCCCAACAGGTCCCTGTCCTTATGTTGGGGGTCCCAGAGCTGAATGCAGCACT
Source organism: Harpia harpyja (assembly GCF_026419915.1). Classification (NCBI taxonomy): domain Eukaryota; kingdom Metazoa; phylum Chordata; class Aves; order Accipitriformes; family Accipitridae; genus Harpia; species Harpia harpyja. The sequence continues at coordinate 9,061,871 of NC_068962.1, forward strand.
GCAGGTGGGGTCTCACGAGAGCAGAGAGGCGGAATCGCCTCCCTCGACCTGCTAACCACACTTCTTTTGATGCAGCCAAGAACATGACTGGCTTTCTTGGCTGCGAGCGCACGTTGCTGGCTGATACTCAGTTTTTCATCCACCAGTACTCCTTCTCCTCAGGGCTGCTCTCAATCCACTTGTCGGCCAGCTGTATATGTGCTTGCGATTGCCCCGACCCATGTGCAGGACCTTGCACTTGGCCTTGTTGAACTTCATGAGGTTTGCATGGGCCCACCTCTGAAGCCTGTCCAGGTCCCTCTGGATGGCATCCCTTCCCTCCAGTGTGTTGACCACACCACACAGCTTGGCGTCATTGGCAAACTTGCCGAGGGTGCACTCAATCCCACTGTCCAAATTGCCGCCAAAGATGTTAAGCAGCTCTGGTCCCAATAGCAACCGACCCCTGAGGAACGCCACTCGTCACTGGTCTCCACTCAGACATCGAGCTGTTGACTGCAACTCTTTGAGTGTGACCATCCAGCCAATTCTTTATCCACCAAGTGGTCCATCCATCAAATCCATGTCTCTCCAATTTAGAGCCAAGGATGTCATGCAGGACAGTGTCAAATGCTTTGCACAAGTCCAGGTAGATGACAGCAGTTGCTCTTCCTTTATCCACCAATATTGTAACCCCATCATAAAAGGCCACCAAATCTGTCAGGCACGATTTGCCCTTAGTGAAGCCATGTTGGCTGTCACCAATCACCTCCTTATTTTCCATGTGCCCTAGCACAGTTTCCAGGAGGATCTGCTCCATGATCTTGCCAGGCGCAGAGGTGAGACTGACTGGCCTGTAGTTCCCCGGGTCTTCCTTTTTTCTCCTTTTCAAAAATGGGGGTTATGTTTCCCCTTTTCCAGTCAGTGGGAACTTCCTCTGACTGCCACGACTTCTCAAATGTGATGGATAGTGGTTTAGCAGCTTCATCCACCAGTTCCCTCAGGACCCATGGAGGCATCTCATCAGGTCCCATGGACTTGTGCACCTTCAGGTTCCTTAGATGGTCTCGAACGTCATCTTGTCCTATGGTGGGCAGTTCATTCTTCCCATTCCTGCCTTTGCCTTCTGTGATGTGGGTGGTGTGGCTGGAGCACTTGCTGGTGAAGACTGAGGCAAAAAGTCGTGGACTACCTCAGCCTTCTCCATGTCCCAGGTAACCAGGTCTCCCGTTTCCTTCCGGAGAGGGCCCGCATTTTCCCTGTCTTCCTTTTATCACCAGCGTACCTATAGAAGCTTTTCCTGTTGCCCTTGACATCCCTGGCCAGGTTTCATTCTCTCAGGGCTTTAGCTTTCCTAACCTGATCCCTGGCTGCTCGGACAATTTCTCTGTATTCCTCCCAGGCTACCTGTCCTTGCTTCCACCCTCTGTAGGCTTCATGTATTAGAATGCATGTATTAGAACATATGGGAGAGAGCAGGCATAATTTAAGCAGGTTGCTCATCCATAACTGATCAATTGGCAATATTAGTATGTGTGTAGTGGATCACCATTAGAGACAGAGACCAAGTATTTAGAAAATATTCCTGCTGTGGCAGAGCAGCAGCGGATTTCCACCATCATATCACATCAGGCTTCTAAAATAAGTGACTGCTCAGGGTAGTTATCATGCATCCCCTCTGTGCCCAGCCCACAGAGTGCAGAAGTCTGTTGTTACAAGCTACTTACCTGTAGTGACACATGCTTTTAGTTATACAGACCCTAGTTTTAAATGTGAAGTGATGGCCAAATGTCTGCTGCTACACAAGACCTGTTAAAAAGAATGTGAGCAAGATCTTACTATGGAAGTGCAATAGCTACTTGTGTTTAAAGCATCACAAAGGGGACTAATGCTACTTAAGCAGAGTGCTGAAGATTATTCTGCAAGGGGAGTATATGTCTTATTTCTGCCCTTTTGCCTGTCTCCTTGAACACTTTTAATGAGTATTTAGATTTTCCACTCATTTAAACCACTGCTTCTCAATTGGTTGCTTCCTAATAACTCCAATTAGCATGTCTCACCTCAGCTTTATGAAATTTTTCAGGCTTGAGAAAGCCCAGAATGTATGTCCTGTCTACTGCCAGATGTTCAATTCATAATTTGATCTTAATCATGACTGAACACCCTGAAGTGCAGAAGTTCCTTTAACCTGGCTTAGTCTGATGGGCTAAAAATAAAGGAACTGTCTGTCCTGCCTAAAGAAGCAGGACTGGTCCAAAAAAATAGCTAGATGTGGAGATTTAAAAACATTAAAAATAATTTATCCAAGTCCTTGGATATTAATGAAAGAACTGCTGAAGCAAAGTATGAAATTGTATGTACAGTTGCTGTTAAAACCAAGGGAGTTCACACCGCTTTCATACTTCAACTTTGGGAGCATATTGCTACTTGCTGTCCTTACGGATAAAAAGAAGTAAAAGCGTAGAGGGCAGGAGAGAGAGGTTTCAGATATTTATCTACTTAAAAGCCAGAATGTCTGTGTGTCATGTCAGTCATAACCACGATTAATTTGCCTCTTTTTTTAAGGAAAAGATCATTGCAAAAGGCAGTCATGCTTAAAATTAAAGAAAATCCTATTTGTGTCTTACACAATCAGAAATAGCCTAAGAGCAAAATCATCTATGTGGAAAGTGAAAATACATTTCCAATATAATTTATTGCAGAAGGCCTAAGGTTTCTGAAACCAATATGCTTTGTGAGATCTGATTTTCCCAAAGAAAGAGAACAGAATCAGTCAGCATCAGTATGGCACAAACGAAGGCCATGTCATTACCTCCATACTCTTCAATAGAGGTTCTCAAATTCAGTGACGTGCAGAACAGAGATTATACAGTCCTGTTGCCTGTTTTTAGTCTTTTCTGATGTATCAAAATTTTATCAATACCTTACAGAGTATCATGCAGAGAAGAAAAAAAGAAGTAAGAATGAAAAAGGAAAAAAAAAAAAGAACAAAAAAAGTTCAATAATCATAACCCTATTCTCAGAGACCAGCAGGTACATCCTAGCTGATGAAACCTCATGCTGGCATAAGGCGAACAGTGATCTTGTCACACTAGGGAGGAATCAGTTATATTTGTGATAGCAGTAGTAGAGAAAAGAAGAATGTGTTTGCAAAAGGGGTTTAAATACTCTGAAAATACTGAACTGCATTGACCACCATGACAGACTAACACGCACTGTTCAGCTGAGATGTAGTGTACGCAAAAAAAGCTTCCTACTGCTACAACATCTTTGAGAAATTAGCAGAAATGTAGTTTTGCCAGTTAAAAAATGCAGGAAATTTAATATAAACGTTTAAATGCCTAGTTAGATTCTGTGGTTTGAGGAAAAGAGGAGGAAATCGGGAATACAAGATGTTATTTACATTCTTTACCACTGGATGGTGCTCATATCTCATGTGTGTTGGTAAAACGGCCTGCTCAGGAGTTTTAAGAAGGGGAGAATGCTCTATTTTTATTCTCTACTAAGACAGAAGAATCTTCAGAATGATCATGGTCTCGCTAAAACTCAGAACTTTACTAATCTTCTGTATCTTCAGCTGCTTTCATGGATATTTGATTTTTGTATATCCAAGAAAGAAAGACACAACAAATCTTTAATGCTAGTTAAAAGCAGCAACACACTGTCAGTATCCCAGCGCCAAGTAGTACACTTTTGGGTCTTGAGAACAAGCAGCATCTTCTTGAGCCAATATTTTGAAATCAGTAATTTTCTAACACGCCTTTTTTAAAATATCCTATTACTTGCTATTCTCATTTCTTAAATTAGCTAATTAATTAGTGAGCAAATTAATTAGTGGAATAAGAGAATCCCAGACCATAATATTACTACTAACACTAATAATAATAATCAAGACTTCAGTGCTTCTCGCTGCCATCATCAGTAAATGCTGAAAGTTGCAATGAGGTAGAAGGGAGCTGAGGGGGCAGAAAGGAGCACCCGGAGGGACAGCAGCTGAAGCAGAGACCCAAACCTGCGACTTTGCTTCTGAGGAAAGCAACTACCGTGATATCTGGTAGTGTTTTAGAAGTAGTACGGCTACTAAAACGTGCCTTGGGCAGCTGTTTAACCCTCGTGGTAAAGAGTGTGGAAAGCATTTCTCACTAGCTCTGACAGAACCACCATAACTTTCATCCATATTGTATTCATCGTTACTTAGTACTAAAGGAGTGAAAAATATTAACTGACACTCTTGTCTCAAATCAGCATCAATACATGTCTTTGTTGTTGATTTTTTCCCAACAAAGTACACAGAATGGCAATGAGAGCTCCCATGCCATAGTCTTTAAATTATGGTGTTAAGATAAAGAATTTATTCAGTGAACAAACACATGTAGACATTCTCCCTTTTTATTCAGTCCCATCCATATCTTTTTCTGCTTTTGAGATATCCTCTGGATGTCTCATGTCCAAACCAAACTCAGCAGGTGAAAAAAGAAGAATGTGTCTTCCATTACTAGTAGTTAAAGGATAAGTGATAGTCTCTTAACTAAAAGAAGTAGAACTGATTAGCAAAAAGAAAAATGGTATGGAAAGAAAAAAGAAATTTGTTTCAAAGCAAGTCTAGTTGATTTTCAGATTTTTTTATTCAAGCAAAAAGGAAATACATGCAAAGGAAGAGTCAGCTTTGCAATCCAAAGACTAAGGAATTAAGAAAAATGTTAAAAGAGTCGTGAAAGGGGGTGGAACTGAAATGGAGCTCATTAAAAGAAGGAAGAAGGAAAAAGATACTGCAGAAATAAGGCTCACTCAATGAATGACAAAGTGTAAATTGAATAGGTAGTAGGTGACTGGGAAATTAAAGAGGTATGGAAAAAAAAAAGGACTTCAGAAAGAAAACAGGTTTTGATGGCTATGTGAAGTATGGTATAATCAAGCCTTTAGAAGAAATAGTCTACAGTTAGATATAGCTGTTAAAGAGAGATATGAATCAAAGGTGGTTGAAGTTTTGTTAGTATAGGAGGAGAGGGAGAGAGGAGGAATGAATCAGGACAAGAGAATGCTGGGCTGGGAAGAAAGTCTTGGGCTGTGTCAGAATCAATTTCCCTTTAGCTATTCAAGTGCCTTTGACATACTGAAAAACTTGGTTATTTTTCATAAAGCATTTTGAGATGTTCTGGGGAAAGATGTTAAAAAATTGCAGCCTTCCAAAATTATTTCATTTTAGCTGTCTGATTTGAAGAAAAACTATCAGGGTAAAATAACAGGTAAGTTGTGCCATGAATTTAAGTTTTAAGGAGAAAAATAATTACTCAAAAACACAGAAAAGTCAATGAACGAGGATATGAGGTAAAGAAAAATGAGAGTTTGTGACTAAAAGCTCTGAGTCGGAGACCACTGTGTTACTGTGATTTAACATTGTAGTAAATCTCCTGAGCATTTGCCTAGTGTCAAGGATATGAATAGTCCCAGCCATTACTCACAGACTTGAAATTAGCCAAAAACTCAAAACACCTAAATGATATGAGTTTTACTGCCTGGTCCCTGGAATGGAAACCAGATACCCAGCCTCCCATATGCAGTGCATCTGGACAGTGAAGTGTTCCAAAATTATAGATCTATAAATGGGCAACATTTGGTGTGGGACTTATGTGTGACAGAACTCCTTGTTCTCTAAAGAGGAGAAACTGAGGCACTCTGGAGGAACTGCCAAATCAGACAGGTGAGACATTAATGTCTGTGGGTCTTTACGGAAATTGAGTGTTCAGCTCTGTTCGAGTATAATATATTTTGAATAAAAAAGTGTTTAATAACAGGGATGTTGTATTTAATGAAGATGTCATGAATGTTCTGCTCTCCCCTAGGCAGCAAAAACATAAAAAGACAACTGCTTACCTGACATAAAAAAATAGAGCGGCTTGCAAAAATGTTGTAAGCAATATATGTACACATTACCTATACATATACGTATACATATATATAAACATACATCTAGCTACAATTCAGCTGGCTTCCTGAGGAAAGAGCAAAAGAGGGATGGAACAGTTGGCACTTAAGGATCTATCTTTACTCCTCAAGAAGATTTATTTTTAATAAGTTTAAGATTATGCCATAAACAGTCTTGGCTAAATGGCCAAAAGTAAGGTCACTAGGTGAAGAAAGAGCTTTTGAATTAGAGAAATAAGAGGGTTCTTGAGACACATTTTGAAATGTCGTAAGAAACTGTAAAATCTTCCCCAGACCTCAGATCCTCTCGGGTCAGCTTAACAAGGCCTCCGTATACCTCGTAGATGTCCCAGTGCAAGGTCAGTCTCTCATACATCTTAATTCACACATTGTTATAAGCTTCCTTTTGATTTTGATTCCTCTCTGCTGCCCCAGGATTTCTCAGCTGGTTCCCATTTTCACCCCAGGCTGCACAAACAGCTGTGCTGGCACCATGGATGTGGTGGTGTGGAGACAGGAAGGAAGGGCTGAGAGCAGAAATTACTTAAACCTGCACTGCCACTGAAGAAAGAAACATGGAATTTCGCTTTCGGCCTTAGAAATACTCAGTTCTCTCTGTGAAAATTGTGTTATGAACAACTAAACAATAGCAAAAATATCCACAGTCTCTTAAGGGTTTTACATAATTTACTGTTGGCAGGTAGCTGAAAATTAGCCAACACGTGGTGTACAGTTATATGGCCATATAGCCGTATAAAAAGCGCTGGTGACACTAAATCATGAGTTTATCACAATCATTAAAAAACAACAGAACAGAATGAATTGCAATTCTTAAACTTCTTTCCACAGCCTTTTCCTTCTGTTTTCAGGGGTAACTTTTTCTAGCCTTCCATATCTGTCTTTTCCCCATTACACAATCACCAACCTTCAGGACTCACTTAACAGTTTGGTGAAGCACCTGGAATTTGCAGAAGCAGCCTAGCAGCATTTATCACACACATACCAATTACATTCTAACTGTCTGCATTGGATTTCTTAATTGCCTTTGCAGTTTGAATGCAGAGAATCTGAGTCTGTATTGCTACGCTGGACCGAAAACACTTACGCCAATACTGCACAGGTCAGAAGAGTCTGGTCCACATCACACTCCGACTGTGTACACATGCTGCATCAATCTGTATTGGCTGTGTAAAGGACCCAGGGATCTAATTCTCCTTCTCTGAAACACTTCAAACCATTCTTAGGTGAAGCACCTGTTGTTGGACGTTGTGCTCTCAAAAAGCAACTGAACAACTCTAGCAATTTGGTGAGGAAGATGAGGAGGGTGTTTTTGTCTTCCTGCTCTCACTCCTGCCCACTTTGGCATTCATCAGACCTTCACAGACAGATCCAATTCATTAGGCCAGCAAAATACTTCAAATTTTATTCTGGTTTATTTTTTGTTAGGTTGTGAATTAAACTGATTCGTCACAGGATGAAATGTGTGCAAGCACAGATGCAGGAGGGAGGAGGTGACTGTACAGTTGGAAAGGAACAGACTTTTGGAGTGGGATGGGGGATGAACCTCTCTCTTTTGGTAGTACTGAAATTATTATATCAGCTCAATCATGTAACATTAGCCCAAGATGGAGACGCATGACTGGATAATCTGAATTTTGGCCTAGTAAGAACAATTCTCAGATCCAATATCATTAAAAAGCCTATCTTATGTGTACATGAACTTTCACAGTATGTATTACTAATTGAATTTATAAAGCACATTCTTACTAAAGCAGGTTAATAATCTTCTAGAACAAATTGTGAGGGAAATGTTAGTGCCTTATCATGTCTTTAATGTGAATATAATAATTTGCCACTCCTTTAGTTCTTAACTCTGCTTGCTTGCAGCTGCTGAATTGACTCAGTAGGTTTCCCTGTCTTGATGTGTGCCTGAGTGTGCTGTTGACCTCTCATCATCACAGTCTTAATACTGGATGGCTAATTTTATTTTACAGAATATCATTACTTAGCTATGGGAACCCATTTCTTCAAAGACAACGCAAATGTCTCTAAGTCAGATCTGAGATTTGAGTCCTAACACTTTTACACACGTATATGAAGTTTTGAGTGCTGCCCAGGCAAAATACTTCAGAAACTCAGCATGTGGTGTAACAGATTTTAAGACTGTATCTAGAAATGAAGAAAAATGCATAGTGAAAATGTAACACTTCAGTGTCCTTGCTGGCTCTATGCATAATTATTTATATGCCATACAACATGTAGAAGATCTCACTTGAAAACATAACATCAGGAATAAAAACAGAAGGGTTTGCAGCTATGTTAGACAGTTCAGTTTCTTCAGATGGAAGATTTGAAGAAAAATGGCAACAAGCATCACATTGCTCTCAGAGGCATAAGCATACCATATCTCAGCAGCTTCAGGAGCAGATATTAGGCAGAAGGTTAACCCTTTTATCATCATAGAGTGAATCAGCTCCTTGGGAATACGTTATATGTGGAAAGTATATGATGTCCAAACATTAATATCTCAATGATATAGACCTGAAAATAATTTGCTTTAATTTGATTAATAAAGAGAAAAAAAATTCCAATGTTTCTAACTTTTGTGAGCATCAGGAATGAAAGGTATTTTATAAGCATTGCTTGCTTGGAACAAGAAAACAGCAGCAGAGAGGGCAAAAATTTTCTTTGGGCTCTGCCTTTGTACACCCTCATATATACTACTACATGCATGAGGCACAGTGCATGCTTCTGGACCCTCCTTCATCAAAATGCAGCCTCGCAGGGGACAAACAGGTCCAGAGAGCTATTTATTTATTCTGCTAGCACATCCTAGGAGCCTGGCTAGGGTATGAACTTCACTGTGGAAAGCAGCATAAAGCCAGAAATACCCCCTACCACACACACCCACAAAGAGATCAGTCCCTTCTCTCAAACAGTCTACTCTACTAATAAAGAATTGCAGCTTACAGTTCACAATCTGTATAGATAAACAGATACAGGTGGAAGACACCTACTGTTCCCTCAAGGTAGTGTTTTACTGAGCAAGGAGAAATGAGTACTCCGCTTTAGTGAGACTTGGATGTAATTCTTGGAGGCGAATCGAACAAAAGCCAAGGAAACTTCATCCTGTCTCAGAGATTTTGAATATTCTTACAATTGCCTTTTATGACAGAAGTAACTCGTGGGGTAGCATCACTCTGTCGCCCCAGCCTGCATCTCCCTAACCCCAGGAGATTATGACAATTGTTGAAAAAGGGAGAGAAACGCAACAGCAACAAAATGAGATAATAAATGGGACGCTCAGTTATATTCCTCTCCACTTTCCTTTTTTAACAGAGAAAGTACAGGAGTAAACCCCTGCAAAACTAGAGAAAGTCAGTCCTCTTTTTTTTATTGCTTTTATGGTGTTAAGAAGGTGAGTCAGGTGGTGCATAATAAACCAAATGAATTAACCCCTCATTTTGTTAACTGCAGGTCTTAAGGGGAAAATGTGATATTTCATGCTCTGTATATGCTACAATGAAGAAAGTCTTGAAAGTGGGACAGAAGATTTAAGCTTTAAACTTCTGTTTACTTTAATGGGTGTCATGCAGCTTAACCCTGTGAAGACGTGTCTCTATGCAACCATTAAGGATGAAGATTTTCATTTTTGAATCTTTCATGTATTACGCATCCTGGCTTGCATGTCACATATTTGAGCCAAACTGTGCAGTATGTGCCAGTATCTTTTTCATTTTCAGTGCTCTGGCCCCTAATTTAGGTTGACAGTCTGGTCTTGAACTAATATAGCTGCATTATCAACAGCATTAGAAAGAATTCATCTGTGCTGGCAAGTGCTTCCTTTTCACATGGAGGAGGCAGTTCAACTCATTGGTAGGTGCTATTAAAACTAAATTATTCTATTTGGAAAAAAAAACTTTTGCCAATACTATATGTTATATGGGAGGGAAGAAGGGTATGACTTGCAGGTGACTGTATATGTGGTATTTCCCCACCTTTAACTTTTCATCTCTATCCTTTTTAAAAAATATAGGAATGAAAACAGGTTTAGGAATTGATTCCAATGAGGCCAGATTTGTTACCAAAGCTGTGAGATTGTCATCTTTGTTTTGAGTAATGCCTGCTAATGTAAAAACCTCCAAACCAGCATGGGTGAGGATTCTTCTGGAGCAGATCGAGCTGTCCAATTTCCATGAGGTACACCTCCTTCCCAGCAAGTACATGAGCCCTGCAAGGGGTCAGGTACCAGCCTACAGGAGGCAGGGCACTGTCAGCAATTGGGAAGGAAGGAATAAGGGTTGTGAGAGCTGCTGGAAACAACAATGCAGTGCAAAGGGGGTCACACAACCTACGCAGGACTTCCCTGTTTGCTGGAGTTATGACAATACTGACTCTCTAACAATTTAAGCCTGGGGGAATGCAAGAATAGTTTAGATCATTTTAGCCCCTTCCCAGAACTCTGAGGCCCACGATGCACTTTTTTTTTTTCTTATTTCTTACTTCAAATCCATACTTGCACAAAGCTCCCATGAAATAGGACATGTGATCTCCATTTTGCAGGGAAGACAAAGACTAGAAAGATCACAAATGAAGTTTGTGACAGATCCAGATACAAAGATCAGATCACATTCCTTGGAAAGGAGCTGACACTTTCCTTATGAAGCCAAAGAAAGAAATGTGTCCTTACATTAAAATATGTTTTGCTGGGATTAGGAGATGCTGGATACAGGTGCAATTTCACATGGCTAGTGCAGAGCAGGCTAGCACTACAGCCCTTGGCCAATGTGTTTACCTTAGGTTTTCTTCTGTGCTTATTTTATAGCTTTTTTGAACTAACAGCAAGAGCAGGCAGTAACCTAGTTTAACTGAGGATTTCAACTATCCTTTTTCCCATTGCTTTTGCTTTTAAGGTAGAAAAAAAATAATTGGGGCTTTTTGCTTTAAAAGTAGAAAATTCAACTGCGTGTTGACATTTCCTGACGATGTGTAGTTATGTATAGCACCTGAGTGTCCCTTGGGAGAATGAGATCATGTGGCAGCAGATGCTGTACGGACAACGTACATGTGGAGCTCTGACATAAGGTGAATGAAAGTCCAAACAGCTGAGCACCAAGAATGTCATGACAGGCATACAATGCAAGTTTGAAGCCTGTTTCACATATGCAATGAATGTCTACAAACAATTGCTATAAATAACTGACAGGAGAGAATTTCTTAAGGTTCAAGTACAGAATTATGCATCAGGGAATACCAATGCTAAACCTAACTTTGACACAGATTTCTCGTGTGACATCATTTAATTCACCTCTCTTCATACCTGTTATTTTCTCCATAAAGTATGAATATGTCGCAACCCATATGTTAACATTCCCATAACAATAAATTTTTTCACTGATTCATTGAAGACAATCAAAATGGGATAGTGAGTATTCTTTTTCTAGTTAATAAAAGTTTTCTATTTTTAGTATTAAGTTTCTTCTCAAGAAGGCATAAGGGACTCTAGCTGCACTCAGGTGAAGGAAAGTTATGTCGGATCAGCAGTGATAAAGTGCTAGGTCTCTTACAGTCTGTATTAAACTCAGGCAGCTCCGCAGGCAGTAGAGATTCCCTTGATTTTTCCTCTCTACAGAAAACATTCACCACTATCTAACTTAGCCTAAACAGATCTTTTGTAGCCTGGGATCTCAGGTAATGCTCAGGTTGCTTATATCTGAAGCCAGATATGCTGGGGGGCCACTTGGAGAGATAAATACATGCTCTTTCTTTCTCTGAAGGAAACTGGTTTTGTACTTTTGTAATTAGGTGTATGATTCATTTCACTTTCCTTTTTAATTAGGCTGTGGCTGGTGGGGACAGAAATCCTCTTTGTAAGGGCAGGAGTCATTGATATACTGTTCCAATTTTCTACCAGCATTACTGCACTGGGAGTGGAATAGTACCACCATGAATCCAATCACTGTAATAACAATAATAAGTACCTGATCTGCAGAATAATACAATTATCCCCCTTCATAGGCAGAAGATATTCAGGTACATTTTAAAATTTCAGTCAAAAGTTTGCTCATAAATTCAAAACAAAATAGTAAAATACCAGCTGAGATTAACAGATTTGTTAATGAAAGTATTCATTGTATACTGTTAAAGTGCTTCTGGTCCAAAGATTCGCTGATAAGAGCACTGATTCTAATCTGTGCAACACATCTGGCAAACCACTGCATAGCTCTTGGGAAACAGATTAAAGGAGACAGAAGTACGGATACGTACAGAGACAGATAGATCAGTCAATCCCCCTGAAAACTATTTCTCTGAATGACAGAAATGCCTCAGAGTTGTCTATGACACGGATCTGTTTTCTCCGTTATAGTAGTATAGAGCACTATATTCTGGGCAGAGCGTCTACCTATTTCATTCTCTCAAGTGTAGTCATAAGTGTGCATCCAGCCCATTCAATACAGTGTGGAGCATAATATTTCAGTTTTATGGAAAAAGGCTTGAGGTAATCAAGTATGAAGTGGGTTAGACAGAATGATGCATAATGCTGCCCCATACAGAATGGGAACTTGAAAAAGCATCCATCAGGGACATCAGCTGGAGCTCTTCTCAAGCGGTTTAGCACTGTAATTTGGCACTCTTACTCCAGGTTTGATTCAGTCAACATCACATAGAGTGAGGGGAATGCGGGTAAGGCTGCTTTCATTCAGAGGACTATAGAACAAAAATGAAAGGTTTATGTGCAGGTTTCAAGGAGGGTTTGGGATTTTGGAATCATTTTGCAAAGATGACAAGCTGAAGTTGGTAGTAGCTTGGAAATTCTTTGTGGAAGAAAGATGCTCATTTGGTAATGAAATTTTCTTGAAAATATCCCATTTTTTCCAGCTATCTCTGGTAAAAACCATTCGAGGAAACGAGGTGAGAATATCACGTTTTGCAACCTTGTACTAAGGCCTGATTTTAATCGTAATGGGAGGATATATTTCTCTTTTTTAGAAAAACTCTACCACATGTAGACAGATGCAAGCAGTTTTGGTGGCTTTTGTATGCAGTGAAATAGAACTCCTGTAGTTAATGTACATGCAGATGTTGGAACTTCAGTAGGAGTAGCTTGTTTTAGACAACCGCAGGCCATATCAGGCCTGATTTTCTTATTAGGTCTATTATATCATGGGGAACTCATGAGTACTCAGCTCCTCACAAAATCAAAGCAGTTGTTTTCTCCACAGTGTTGTGGCTAATAGTCATATTTAGACTCTGGCAGGTTATACAGTCATAAAAATGAGGCTATTTTTGGCAGCTGGGATGTTTTGATGCTCATGGGAATGAGGTGTTTTGTTGATAGTTTTCCTCAACCTGCTACAGAAACTGCTGGTGATGGGTAGGTCAGCCAATCCGAGACACTTGCCAGAGCTGTGGATTTCATGAGGCTAAATTTCATTTCAAAGTAAGTTTTCCCTGTCCTCATAAAATGTGTTTGTTCTTCGGAATGATTTCATTCTAACTGATAGGCTAGGACTTCAAATAAAAGTATCAGTGTACTAGTAATATCCCTGCAGATAACTTGTCAACTGACCACCCACACAAAGTAATAGGAGTCAGAAGTCATGGCTCAAATTCATCGCGAACCACAGAAGATATTGCAGGTTACCATTTCTGCTGCCTGTGCATTTTAGTACTTTCTTTGAATCAGACTTCTGAGCTTTGGAAAGATCCAACTCATGGACGCAAAAAGACACAGCACAGCACAGCATAGTCATGTAGGTGCTGAAAATGTACAGTACTGCTAGCCAAATAAGTTAAGCAGAAAAAACCCCACATGTACTGCTGTGGTGTGTCATTCTGTCTAGTAACAAGGGACTAGAGACACCCTTCAAAATCCCGAAAAAGCCAGTTATGAATAGAACTTCAATTTCTTTTCTCCATATACAGAAAATGAATTTAATTTTAAGCTATGAAAGGAGACATATTTCTAAAGGTGAGCACCCCCCTCACCTTGAGAACTTTGCAGCTATTTATTGCAATCCACCAGCATAAAGCAGAAAGAGATTTCATTCTCTCTGCTCCTGCAAAGAAATGCATACTTACCAGCTAGTCACATTTTGCTATGAGCAAAACTCAATTTTCCTAAATCGACTGTATGGTCTGTTTTGCAACTTTTCTAGGGAAATACCTTTTTGTTTTTGTGGAAGGAGATGAATGATTTGATATAAAAATGGTCTGTTCTGTTTTCGTACTTGGAAAGTACTTTTTATCCTCATGTACAACAGAAGCCAAATAATAAATAATTTGAAGCAAACCAATTAATTACTTCACATTTTCATAAAACCACCCAATGAGAACCTTGGTGTATCTTTTTAAATTTCACAAGTAGTGGTGTACTTTCCCCCAGTGACTACCACATAGTCAACACCCAGCAATCAGGATAAATGCATATGTAAGAGATTTCTTTTTTTCTTTTTTGATGGGGAAAAGATATTGGATATCATCTGATACATAATATGAATGCTAAAAGATTTCATGATAATATACGATTCTGTTTGGTGAATGTGCTTTACAGGCTAAACAGTGTCTAGAAGTGTGATATAATATTGGAATGTGTCAGTGGCTGCCGTTCCATCTATTGCACAAGAAAAATATCAGCTCCACTTGTTCAAAGTAATCCCTATATTCTAAGGGACACGGGGATGGGGGTTTGGTGCCATATTAGTTAAGAGGCAGAACTGGTGGGCCCCACAAGAAGAGGGAGAATCAAGTGATACTTATCATAGAATTACACCAGACTCTGCCTCTTTTTGAGTCTACATTGCTGTGGTTTAACACAATGCCTTTTCCCTGCAGCCAAGGAGAAAAATGAAAAAGGGGTTAAGGTTGCTGCACCCATGCATCTTAGTTTAGTAGAGCAAGACATCCTGACTAGTATCCAGCTCTGCCTATTCTTAAGAGACCATCCAAAATCCATTTAACAAAGGCTCTAGGAACTTTTGAGCTGCCATCCTCAATTCTGAGAAAGGAGAACAGTTCCAGGAAACCTCTATTCCAGTGTGGAGGTGAAAAATGAGCTGCCTGTAAATGCCATCCAGAAAAGGCGAGATCACAGTTGGCTAGACCAGGTAGGCTGCTAACACTTGGGGGGAAGACAGAGAGGGTAAGAATTGAACTAGAAGTGTTTAAAAAATGGACTTGATACCAACGAACTAGCACTATACGTGACTCCGAAATCTGAACAGCCCTCATCAACTGGGAAAAACTCTCATTTCTGTTTGTCAGACTAGGAACTGCATAGCAGGAGGTCAAAAGAAAGATTCAGTAGAACTTCAGACCCTGCTTTTCCACAAGACACAGTGTCCTTAAAAGAAAGGGGAACCGTACTGATCAACTTGGTCGGCCCTGTGACAGACTAGTGGTGTGCAGCTCTTGTGTGCACAGGTGCTATGTGAAAAGTTTGGCCTTCCTCTGGCAGCTTTCCTCGTTATTCCTACTGTGCAAAAGCAAGCTTTAAGGGAAGTGGAGCAAAGCTGTTGGCAATAAAGCCTGCATTTAAATTGAAGCATAGAAAGAACCACATGGTAATGTATGGAACAATGGCTAATCAATCATTAATCACTCTTATTTTCTGGAAGAGAGCATTATTGTTAGTATAATAACAGCATATTGTTACTCTGATGGAAGACTTAGACTGGAAAGCAAGAAGCCATTTGCATGGTGCCAGCCACAACAGTATATTAGAGTTATTTGCTTAACTGTAAATTTGCTTCAGGTTTAATGGTAGACACCTTATTTTTGCTGGTTTCTGCTGCTGCTGCCAGCAACTGCATAAAAGTCAGCTTCTTGTTGTCTAAAAGGTCAGGGAGAAATACTGCGCTAGTTATTCAGAGCTGGACACATTTATGAGCAATTTCTTCTGTAGCTGCTCAAAGCATTCTGTAAACATCTCCAAAAATCAGTGAAAGTTTCAGCCTGAATGGATGTGGCTATCTATAGACATAACAAATGATCTGGGACTACATGTGCAATACGGTTGACGATAAGCATATGGCTTCACCATATTTTAGAGCTGTTTCCCCAGTAAATCTCACTTGAATTATAAAAATTGAAAATATAAGAAATCTGGACATGCTAAAATGCTAGTGATCCTACTTTTAAAGCAGGTTTGTGTGTGGGTAATTATACAGAAAGAATGGGTTGATGAGTATCCTGAACCATCTTATCTTTACTTTCCTTGCCATTTGTACCCATTTACTAAAATATCCCTTTACTTCATGATTACCATTCAGACATGCAATGTACATAACTAAATTCAAATACCTCAATAAAAAAAGAATCTCTACCCTATGGAATTGTTGATTTTCTCCAAAATCTTTCCAGTTTGTCTTACAAGATAATGCCCAGAATAAGATGCATTAAAATGAAATCACTAGTCATGCACAGAATCCACACTTTTTGTTTTGATGCAGACCTCTGTGTTTATAAAACAAATCTGTGTTTTCCTTTTTAACCTCTGCAAGCACCTCACTGTAAATTTGTGCCTAACTTTCCTTGGTCTTCTTGGCAATAGCTTTTCCAATGTATCACTCACATTTAATATCCGTTTTAAGAATTAGCATAGATTTCAAGTCTACAAGGAATTATCATAGCTTGACCTGCTTGCAGATGTAGACTTTAAACTGGTAAGTGATGTATCCAGTCTACAGCTTCTGAGCTAAAGAATTTTTTAGAAAATGGTCTAGCCTTTATTTAAAGACTGCAGATGATATAGAATTCATTGCCTTACTAGGGAAGCTGTTTCAATGGTTAGCTACCCTGTGTTAAAAAATGTTTTCCTCAATATTTGTCTGAATTTGCCTTACATTAGCCACCAGCCATTGCATACTGCGTAGTTTCTGCCTGTTAGATTCAAGATGCTCATACTTTAAGAAATTTATTGCATACTTACCTACAGAATGTAATAAAATCATCTTTATTTTTCTCTTGAGTAAACACAAGAGGTGGACATCATTGTCAAATAATGATTTCACAAATGCCATGCAGAGAAAGGCAGGAGGAAATCACAGTATCTACTCTTGCACCTTCCAATCCTTATGTTCTGCTTACACATAAGAGATTTACTGTGACATACCCAAAAATTGCATTTGCCAGAAGGCAATTTCAACTGATTACCCTTCAGGTGGTTATCTTGGTATCTTTTTCTTAGTCACTACATTTTAAAAATTGCCCTCCAGATTGTGTAGCTTATTGTCTTTGTTTTTATCTGCACAGACTTTGCATAGATGTGTATCAACATGGATATTGATAAGAACTAATCTTTCATTATTCAATATAGCGGTGGGTTGACCTTGGCTGGCTGCCTGCCCCCCCAGACACTCTCTCCCTCCTGCTCCTCAGCAGGACAAGGGGACAGTGTAAGATGAAAAAGCTGGTGGATTGAGTGAGGGAGACCTCTCATCAGTTACCATCACAGGCAAAACAGACTCAACTTGAGGAAGATTAATTTAGTTTATTGCCAATTAAATATAGAGTAGGATAGTGAGAAACAAAACCAAAACTAAACATACCTTCCCACCACCCCCCCTCCTTTCCAGGCTCCACTTCTCTCCTAACACCTCTACCTCCTCCCCTCCGAGCGGTGCAGGGTGATGGGGAATGGGGTTGCGGTCAGTTCATAACACTTCAGGTCTGCTGCTCCTTCCTCCTCGTACTCTTCCCCTGCTCTATTGTGGGGTCCATCCCGTGGGATACAGTCCTTCGTGAACTTCTTCAGCGTGGGTCCTTCCCACGGGCTGCAGTTCTTCACAAACCGCTCCCGTGTGGGTCTCCCACAGGCTGCAGCTCCTGCAGGGGCCTGTTCCTGTGTGGGCTCTCCACAGGCTGCAGCTTCCCTCAGGTCACATCCCCCTGCTCCGGCGTGGGGTCCTCCACAGGCTGCAGGTGGAGATCTGCTCCACCGTGGACCTCCGTGGGCTGCGTGAGGAGGACAGCCTGCCTCACCGTGGTCTTCCCCACGGGCTGCAGGAGAATCTCTGCTCCGGCGCCTGGAGCACCTCCTCCCCCTCCTTCTGCACTGACCTGCGGGTCTGCAGGGCTGTTCCTCTCACATTTTTCTCACTTCTCTCTCCCAGCTGCCAGGTAGAGTCTTTTACCCTTTCTTAAATGCATTTTCCCAGAGGCGCCGCCATCTTGTCTGAGGGGCTCAGCCATCTTGTCCGAGGGGCTCGGCCATCTTGTCCGAGGGGCTCGGCCGTGCCCTGCGGGGGGTCGGTTGGAGCCGGCTGGAACCGGCTGTGTCCGGCACGGGGCGGCCCCGGCCTCGTCCTCAGAGGCCGCCCTGCAGCTCCCGCTGCCAGCGCCTGGGCACCCGCACCCCATACATCCACCCCTCACCTCTGTGAAACACAGATTTAGGAATTATCATTAAAATATACGTTCATCACACAATCTCCACAAACCTCACTTACAACAATAAAAAGAGCTCCCCCGCCGAGTAAAACTAATATCATCACTGCACCAACAAAGGCGGACAATATACACACACTCCACTCTTTGTCCCTTTACCACATTAAACCAACAAAAAATTCCCCACAAATATTCCACTTTCTGGTAATGTCCAGACCAAGGTTTGCCCATTACCTCTCCCAGTTACTGCTCTTTTCTGGAATTCCTCCAGAGCTGACGTATGACACCAGAAAGGACTGTGGTGGGTTAACCTGATCTCTTCTCACAGCAGCCACCCCCGCTGCCAAAACCCAGCCATGTAAATCCAACACAAATACCCTTTCTTGTGTAATCTACACATTTAATGAAGAACAATTTCATGTTTTCTCTCATTTCACTGATAAATATACTGAAAATCATTAGCCACATACATATTAACTAGATTCCTTTGTATCCTTTATTCTCATTCTTTATTTTTAACTGTCTTCTCAGCTTAATGGCAAATGCATGTTCTAATTGTGTCTGCTCATTTTTCCTAGATAACTAATAAATGTATTTAAAACTTCCAAATCACATATCAGTTTTGTGACAAGCAGCAGTTAATCATCTTTCTAGAACTTCAATACCTTTTTTCATAAACCTTTGACAGTGTTCCCTCAGACAGTTTTCCTCTGACATAATAACATTTGATACAGATGATTTAACTTACTGTGGATAAGAAAACACACTACCAAGAATTATGCTAAAGCATAGGGCTGTATTTTAACTGGCATACTTATTAAGAATTTGAAACTGTGTGCAAAAACCCTCT
This sequence comes from Harpia harpyja, assembly GCF_026419915.1. NCBI lineage: Eukaryota > Metazoa > Chordata > Aves > Accipitriformes > Accipitridae > Harpia > Harpia harpyja. The sequence goes on from NC_068962.1 coordinate 9,081,012, forward strand.
CTGGCCCAGTAAGCATGGACAGAAGAGCAAGGAATATTTTTTTTCCTTCCCCCCCCCCCCCCCCTCCTGTGCTTAGGAAAAGTTCATTTTCACAAAAGTTTTTCAGAAACTGTGTTTGAGGCAGTGGAGGCTGCATAGTGTCCATAGCAAACACTCCCTCCCTTCTACAATGAAGGATCTAACTTAGGGACACAGCATCCTTGTCTGAATAGGTCAAAACCCAACAGCATTGGCACTGTTAAAATAATAAGTGTGTGGCAAAAGGAAACCAATAAAAAGTTGAACGTTCCTGTCACCTAGTCTGATATCTTGTGGAATATAGCCTGTAGGATTTTATCCAGGAATCTGCAGCAATGAAGCCTTTGGCTGCACTAACAGATGTTCATCCTTCCTTTCCCTCAATGTAAGAATTTTCTTCTCTTAGCCTGTTACTATGTCAATGCTTTTATTGCTGTGACAATCCTATGACCCTATACGTCAGCCCTATAATTCATGAAGGATTTGCAATCCCAGTGTAGGGTGTCCTTGAAGTTTATCTCTTTCAACAAAATGAGAGACTACTGTTTTTCTCCATCATGAGGGTTTGTGCCAGCTGAATTGCAGAGAATAGGAAACAAGTTGCCTCTTAGGATGAAAACATTAGCCAAATCATCAGGCAATGTTCATTTCTCTAATTCTCTTGCTCAGTGCCAGCCTAGAATATGGTACTGTACATCCCAAACACAAATACAGTCTGAGGAGTGAACTGGTTGAGAGGAGCCCTGCAGAGAAGGACTTTGGGGTGTTGGTTGATGAGAAACTCAACATGCCCCAGCGACGTGCACTTGCAGCCCAGAAAGCCAACCGTATCCTGGGCTGCATCAAAAGAAGCGTGACCAGCAGGTCGATGGAGGTGACTCTCCCCCTCTACTCTGCTCTTGTGAGACCCCACCTGCAGTACTGCGTTCAGCTCCAGGCCCCCAACATAAGACATGGACCTGCTTGGAGATGTCCAGAGGAGGGCCATGGAGATGATCAGGGGGCTGGAATACCTCTCCTGTGAAGACAGGCTGAGAGAGTTGGGGTTGTTCAGCCTGGAGAAGAGAAGGCTCCAGGAACACCTTATGGCAGCCTTCCAGTACCTAATTAGGGCCTACAAGAAAGCTGGAGAGGGACTTTTTACAAGGACATGTAGTGATAGGACAAGGGGTAATGGCTTTAAACTGAAAGAGGGTAGATTTAGATTAGATGTGAGGAAGAAGTTCTTCGCTGTGAGAGCGGTGAGGCACTGGAAGAGGTTGCCCAGAGAGGTTGTGGCTGCCCCATCCCTGGCAGTGTTCAAGGCCAGGTTGGATGGGGCTTTGAGCAACCTGGTCTAGTGGAAGGTGTCCCTGCCCATGGCAGGGGGGTTGGAACTAGGTGATCATTAAGGTGCTTTCCAACCCAAACAATTCTATGAACCATTCTATGATTTAAGGATACAATCATAAAGAACAGTGTCCTTTCCATTTTGTTTATATGAAGTTAGAAAAAGTTTCCATAGTGTGGAGAGTAGCTATCATCTGTTCCATGTTGGATTAGGTAATCTTTCCTATTTAAGGATATCTACTCAAGTAACTGCTGCTTCCATACATTTCAGAGTTTTCAAAGGAAACACATGTTCACTGTTATTGTCATCAGAATGAGTTTTAAGAGGATCTTTAAAACCTTTGGGGTTGCTTCTATAATCGTAACCAAAGCTAATACTCTTTGAAATAAAATACTCTATTTAAAAAGAGAATGGTATATTATTATTCCAATAGTAGGAAATACAATACTCATTAATAAGATTTTATGTCATGAAAGTCTCTTTCTCACATGCATACTTACTGTAAATGTAGATCAGAATAACTTCATACTGTATTCTTAAAGGTATTTTAAGAAAATTAAGGTGGCATGGTATTTTAATTTCAGAAGTGTTGCTTTTCCTTGCTTCTGATGCATATTTTATAACTTGAAAATGACACTGAAACAAGAAGTAAAACTATTTATTGTATGCATACTTAATATACACAGTAGATTCAAGGCAATACTATGAATAAAAAAAGTAATTGGTAAATCTAAGGCTTTAAAAACAGAATAAGTAAAAATATCTGAAACACACCCTGGCAGCCTCATTTCACCAGACTCATGCTGCAGTTTCTTATTTTTCACTGAATTCAAATTGAATTTAATAGACAGTTTAAGTGAAAAGAAAGAGTATTTTAGCCCAGATGCATACCTCTAAGTCTTTGATAATGAGTTAAAAGTGTAATCTTCCTCCACAGGAAACTTCAGAGAGATACGTAACCTTCAGAGCTCTCCGTGAATTATTAAGTGCAGAAAAAGAACAGGCTCCTACCTCAGGCAGCCTGTAATGGTACATAAAGTAAAGATGAACTTGATGCTGCCCATTTGGTCAGCTAAGAAACGGTCTAATTTAAATAGCAGCTTTCATGGGTCTTCAGAGGTAAGTTGCTAGAACACTGATTTTTTTCTCACTTGTCCTTCCACTTAGTGAGCAGAATAATAATTTTGTCCTTTGGTACAAAAATACATGCAAATAAAACATCAGCTCCTATGTGAACAAACTCCTGTGCCCAGGTGTAGCCGCTTGACGGTCAAGAGGGCTCTGTGCAGGTGGCTGCCCTGAAAAGGTGAAAATTAAAGATATAGGGCCTGATATTACAAATATTAGGGAAGAGGATACTCTCTTATCCTAAATTAGGTTTGAAAGAGCATTATCTTGGTCTGTTTCAGGGAATGTACTTGCCAATGTAATGCCAGTAACAATAAAAAAAAAAATCTGTATTTTTAGCATGACTTTCTTGAACTTCTATGTTGAGAAATTGTAAGAAGAAAAACATCTTAACTGTACTACAAATAAAAAAAAATGATAGCTTTACTTTTTGCCTATCAAAATGAATGGTTTCCCATTTTGATTTGTATATTTATAATGAAGGTCGGAACTCTTCCACTGGGGCAGGTTTTAGAAATGAACAAACTCGAGTCTCTTGCAGCTTTTCATGCCATACTATTTTTGCACTCTGAATCAAATTCTAATTTTATTTACTTGGGGTTTTATATTTCAGTCACCAGTATTAATTTTTATTCTTTAGTTCTTTTCAATATTTAAGTCTTCAGATTTTTTTTCATAATAATATTTCCAACCACTTCACTTTTAATTATGTTTCCAGTTTTAACTACACATCATTTAACTTAGGTCAACTTTCTTTTACATTTCAGATTCCTTTGAAGGGCCTTTAGTTCTGAAGTAAATCTGCCTCTTTTTATTTCCTCCTTCCCTTGTAAATTCTTCTCAATTTATTCTAGCCAGTCTGGTTCTGATTTATGTTTCATTTATTTACATTTCATTATTTTCACCTTTTAAACTTTTTTCACCCTGTGATTTCTCATTTTCCAATTCTTTTCAACTGCTTGGAAGTACCTCCCCCACACCTATTAAAAAAAACTTGTTTTTTATTGCATTAGCTTTTTCCCCCCCATGCTGGAAGAATTCTTCCTTCAAAAATTTTTTTCTTATTTTTGAACATTGTTTTATTTTCAGCTTCTTTGCTTAGTGTTTTTGAAACAGTTGAAAACTGATGCTCTTTAAAACATGGCTTGTGATTTTCCTATTACGTTTAGCACCTAAGATAGCTAGCTTTTCTGTAACTAACACTTTGAAATAGTTTAGGATTTTATTGACATCTCATTTTAAAAAAGAAAAAAGAGAGGGTGGGAACATATCAGTCTCAGTCTGGCATGTTTCTTCTCACCATTTGACTGTGTTAAAAATGAAAAAGGAAATGAGGATCTGTTTTGCTCTGTATTAAGATTGGCCCCAACATGGAAAGAGAAAAAAGGCCTTGTTATGAAGGGAGAGGACTGATAAAAATCATGATGGAATATTGAAAATAACATTAAAGGCAACATTTTGGCTCCAGTACTTTTTTTTTCACGCTGTTAAAAATGAGACAAAGAAGTAACCTTGTTCTCTGTTACATTTCACACTTTTTGGAAAAGTCCTCTTGATTGAGACAAAAGTCATATCTCATATTTCTGTTTTCTAAATTTATTTTCTTTTTCAAGACTGCATTTTATTAACTGTTTCTGAAGTCTAATAAGCTTTTTTTCTACACATACTACAATATTATATTTCCTTTTAGATTTCAGCTTCACACCATTTGAAAAGGGAATGGCTTTTAAAACTGAACCTGGCAATGCAATGGTGAATACACATTGTGCAGCATGGAACAGGGGACAATGTTCAAAAGAAAGATTCCCATTTATTTTACAGGACATTAAACTGATCCCTGCTTTTGTTAGATTATAATTACACTATGACATCTGGAGTATTCAATGACTTTCACAGGAAATTCCTGTTGTCCCCTATATTCTGTTTATTTCAGCTTGTTTTGTAGTGTCAGAATATCTCTCTCTCTGGTAAAAAAACAGGTGAATTATTTAAGTGTTTTGATCTTTAATCTTTATTGGCATGAGGAGGTTGGTGCACAGGTGTTCCCAAAGCTACAGCACAAATTAAAGTTATATTGGATAGGTATGGCAACATGGTTTATCGAGCCCTCATGCCATGAGGCAGAATGGGTGAATATGTCTCATTAAAAATTTGTTACGTTAATTCATATCTTTTGCAGCCTCCTGTAATACAATACATTGCTTTATACAGGATGACTCCCACTTTGATTCCACATTAATTGCCTTCCCTATTCTTGCCACAAAGCAGAGATGAAATCTGCCTCACATTATTACAATTTGATCAGAAGGACCTGTCTAGACCACACGGTGAAATGTTTCTCAGGGTCAAAACTGGAAAGATATTTTTTTTTATTTTGTGAGGTTTAATATTTGTATTTCTATAAACTGAGAAACTGTTGCTTTTAAAATGTTTATTTAAGAAAAAAACCTAAATTAAATTATTACTTCTTTCATAGCAGCAGAATACAGGCTTAAGTCAAGTTCTTGTATGGACTTTAGATAACTACATAACCTAAAACCTGAGAAATCTCTTTGCTTTCTAAGGTTTTAAACAACTTTTAAAACAAGTTTTAAAACTTTAAAACAAAATGAAACATCAAATTAGTGTTTGTGTGCAAGCAAAATTTCATTAGAATGGCTTGTTTTCTCTTTTTTCCTTCTTTTTGAAGCCAGATTTTCCCTGAAGTGTTTCAGCTGCAGGGAACTAGGGAGAAAGTTTCCAAGGCTCTTTAATAATTCAGAATAGAATTGCAGACCATGAAAACTTAGTATCCTGGCCACCACTGTCATTAAATACTTTAAAAACTATGTTTGATGGCAGAGAAATTAATAAGTGATTGTTCCTTTGGGTGGACAACCTAAATCACACAGTATTTGGCTTATTACTAATGCTAAGAAATATTTTCTGTCAACTTTTTTTCAATAACAAAATTAGTTTTGAATTAAATGAAAAGAGTGCATAGTTTCCTCAAACACTCTTTTGACCAACACCCGAGTTTGCCAAGAATGCTGATTCTTTAGCCAACACATACACAAATTTTTGAAGTTTGTGGACAAAAATGTCCAGGTTTCAGTTTCCTATAGTAGAAGAATCATCAGTGTTTGGCTTTTTAGGTTTGACAAAAAAGTAGATTTCCCGTTAAAAAATGTAGAGGAAAGAGGAAAATATGCTTATGAGGAACCTTCTCCATCTTTATTTTCTAATTAACTCTAGTACTTTGCAAGAGGTTGAGTTTATAAAGGTCTGCATGTAATGAAATTATACCCTGTAGACGCTGCCATTTGAACTTGTTCAATTTCTCAGTTGTTTTAACTGAAATCCTGAGACTTGCACATTTTTATTACTGATTCAAATTATTAGGGTTAATAAACATTTAAATTTTATGGACCTGCCTAAATTTGGTTCCTATACCATTATTAACAATTATGAAAAATGTACATTATTCTGCTGACATACATAAGCTCTGTATTAAGGGAATAAATCATGATATAGGCAATTCGTTTCCTTTAGTATTGTCAGACTTACAGCAATTTCAGAAGGGCCAGTCCACTTCAAGAATGAGGACTTGCACAGGTCTGATCTCACATGCCAACACAGATGCTAAATAAATAAATCAATATTCACTTTCACACTAAGAAATATAGTTCAGAAAGTTATTTAATAGCTATTCCTTGTAAAACATACAATATAATAAAAAATACTGGTTAATCAATTTGCCCCATATTTCTTCTGACAGAATGTGTGCAATTACATGGATAACACAGAGGAATTATATTTTTACTCCTGAGGGCATCTAAGTGAGGTTAGGGTGTAAAATAGTACTAAGCTCACTTTTCTGTAGCTTTTCTCAGTTGTAATTCATACACTTTCCAGAACTAGTTGTGTACTAAACAGAAAAAAATCATAACAGGTATGTAAACAGCTGTCCTCACTGTCAACACCTTCAAATATAAAGGCATCCCAAAAATTTCAAGATGAAGAAGGCACAAAAGACACTGAGGAAAAAATAATAATTAAAAAAATCAAATGTCTATAGTTGATCAGACTAAGAATTCTACCTGTAACCACTCATTTCCTTCATGCTAGTTAAAGGTAATAAAATCCATGTAACAAAATATATAAAATCAATATATTACATAAGAACTCTAGATGAAAACTCCTTGGTTTATGTTTCTATATGTTGCATACCCACACATGTATAGCTAGATGGACAGAAACAGAAACATAAGCAAGAGACACTTAGTGAGGGAGTAATCTACCATCACAGTAAGAGAGAGCTCAGTGGAAAAAGGCAGTAAAAATATTAAAGAAAAAAAATAATCTGGATAACATGAAAACTTGAGTTTGAAGTTTAGTAAGGAGTTCCAGCAGAGATGGGAAACTAACTATAATACATTCCTGCAGGACAGTATTGCCTGTTCCTTTTGCTGCGTGCTCTGGATTTCATCTATACTAAAAATTTGGAAAAAATCAGTTTTTGCTTGAGGGCAGATTCCTGAGGGACAAAGTGATACAGGAAGTACTATTAATTTTCTTCTTTGAACAGCATCCCATTGTGCCAGAAATGCAATATTACAGTTTTGTATAAAAAAGGAAAAATACTATTTTTTTTTCCAGAGGGACTTTTCTTTTTTGCTGCTCGCTGGTGATGTAACATTTATTAAAGAGGGCATAAATATCTGCTCTATTCCGAGGAAAGCATAGCTGGTTTGTTTGTGTTATTTACTAAATTAATTTCCTAATTCAAAAAGTCAGATTCTTAAAGACTTCAAGATGCAAGTAAGTCCCCATGAAGGAATTCAGCAGTGTTCTAACTCCACTGATTTCAAGGGTGTAAAGCACCAATGCTATGAGAACACTGTCTTTGAACAGCTGTCTAAAAGCTGTCTTCACATCACCCTACCTGACTGTGCCCCGCACAGCGTACAGAGGACATACTGCCAGGGTACACAGGACAGCCCAGTCTTTACAGTGGTTGCAAGCTCGTGTCAGGACTACGCAATAGGTCACCCTTATCAGCCTAATTTCTAGCTAAGCAAGCCATTCCCCAGTATTGAACCATCTATGCTCAATGTGCTACAACAAGATCAACAGCAAAGAAACAAGGGGCTCTCAAAATTACGACTTTCTGGAAGTTGGTTTAGTACGAATGTGAGTTGGAAAAGGTGGTTAGCCATATGATTAGGAGAGCAAGGTATTAGTGTGTGTGTGGATAGAGGATGGATGCCATCACAGCTCTAGTATCATGTGTCCTGGCAAGTTTATGAAAGGAGATTATGTAACATCTGGTTTTGATAAGAAACTTTTACACATAGGAATAATACCATGCATGGATTACAAAAGTGAGAGACATGAATGCTGTTGCTGAGGGTGCAAGAGCACACTATAATAAACGCTTTGTGGACTGGCTTTTTACAGTGAACTCCTTGAATCCAAGCAGATGAAACAACTTACACAGCACCCATCCATGACTTTTTTGTAGTGTCAACAAAAAGAAATAAAAACAGAAAGATGTTGATTCTGCTGAGTCAATCAGTTCTAGGGGATTCTTACACCCTTTTCCCTCTGAGGCCTAGATACAGAATATCCAGGAAAACATCTGTGGGAACTATCTGTGGGACTACCTTGGGATCCCTCCAAAATCAACCTAAAAGACTGTTATTTATGAGTAATAGTCTATAGGAACCTTAGTGGAGAGGGAACGCAGGAGTGTCACAGCTGGACTTCAGCCCTGGTAAGGTTCAGCTGACAGAGCCAGAAAGTATCATCTGTACCAGTCATAGCAAGCAGGTCTATAATAGTCCCTGTGTCTGTCTTTGACCCCTGGTCTTGCCCCTTCTCAGCCAGTTTGCAATGTTTGAAACAAGCTGATTCAAGTCCTTGATTTAAGTAAACATTAACTGTTTCTTCAGCCACAAACAGCTTTGTGTACAAGAGAAAACCATGGCAATTAGACTTTCTGCCAAGCAACCTCATCTCCATTGCCATGTTCAAGTTAGCGCCATCAGAGTCTCACATTGTTTCTACTAGGATCAATACAGTTTGCCCAGCCTTGAGTTTAAGCTGCTTGGGCCTTCAGCTGGGAGAAATTTATATCAGAACAAATATAGATGCCCTTTTCTACTTTTGAAGAAGACTACATATTTGCACAATTCCTCATATGATGGTTGAAAGTAGACGCGAAGCATTAACATACCTTGTAGTTCACTGCTTCTTGCAATAAGGGCACTAGCTCTGGGCTTACGAGAGGAAGATTTGTATTCAGACTTGATATTTTACACCTCCAGACTCCTTACTCTCAGCTTCACCTACCTGCTCTTCGTTCTTGGTTACCTAGTCATAATTGCAAATACTTGTATATGCCACTTCATATAGACTCCTGAAGTTTGCATTACTCTGATTCATCCTGGGTTGTCCTCCTCCCCCCCAGGTTAATAAAAAAACCCACCTCAGCAAGGAGCCAAAGTTAAAACCCTTGATAGAAAGGATAAAACCAAAAATTACTGCAAATTTAATTGAGATGTACTACCTAATTTAGTCATCTGCCTTTTATATCTTTATATATACATGGGAACACCATGCAAGGACTTACCAAACTGGCTTCTTTGGTTACAATTTCCAGCAGCTGTGCGAGGCATAGCTTCTGAATCACCTGGTGCTGACTCATAGTGATTCATCACATCAGTCAAACTATCAGTTTTATAGTGAAACAAAAAAAAGATTTATTTAGGAACAGAAGTCTTTAGGTACAACATCAGAGGCAAAAGTTTACAAGTAAAACAAATATGAATAGCAGGTCTTGCTTAAAGGTAACAACCAGATGCCCCTTTAGTATTTTTCAGCTAGCCTCCCTGAGACACTTCAGGAAACCCCACCTGCCTAAAGACCTCCACCAATTCTGAAGACAAAACTTGCTAGGAGCTGCGCGGTTGTGGGACTGATGACTGGGCATCCTCTTCTGAGTTCTCCATAATCTTTTTCATTCTTAACCTGGTTTAATGTCTAATATATGCATGCTTGAAGATTTACATCTTTATCTCTTGGTTACCTTCTAGATGTTAGGTTTTGGATATAAATTCAGATTCCTTTGATGACTCAACTCTGATGAAAAATGGTTATATTTTAACCAGTTATAGAGTTGTCGAGGTTTAATCCCAGCCAGCAACTAAGCCCCACGCAGCTGCTCGTTCTCTCCTGCCCACAGTAGGATGCGGGAGAGAATTGGAAGGGTACAAGTGAGAAAACTCATAGGCTGAGATAAAGACAGTTGAACAGGGAAAGCAAAAGCTGTGCACAGAGAAGCAAAGCAAAACCAGGAATCCATCCACCCCTTCCCACGGGCAGGCGGGTGTTCAGCCATCTCCAGGACAGCAGGGCTCCATCACGCAAAGCGGTCACTTGGGAAGACAAACGCCATCACTCCCAGCGTCCCCCCTTCCTTCGTCTTCCCCCATGACGTCCTGTGGGCTGGAATATCCCTTGGGGCAGCTGGGGGCAGCTGTCCCGGCTCTGTCCCCTCCCGACTCCTCGTGCCCCCCTCGCTGCTGGGGGGAGAAGCAGAAAAGGCCTCGGCTCTGTGTGAGCACTGCTCAGCAGGAACGAAAACATCCCTGGGTTATCAGCACTGCTTCCAGCACAAAGCCAAAACACAGCTCCATACTGGCTACTATGAAGAAAATTAACTCTACCCTAGCCAAACCCAGCACAAGAGTCCATATAACTGCAGGTATTTTTTTCTTTTTTCTGAGAAAGGGTTATTGTTTTTTGTTTGAACTGCTGGCTGACTACTTCCTGCCAAGCCTAAGTAGTTTAATTATACCTCTAAGCCCTGTTAGAGCTACTAGTAACATATATTAAATGTTTTATGTAAATCATTTAAGTACACAAGCATTTAGCCAGAGTTATGATATCTGTTTTTGACTTTCTTCTGTAAAACCTTACTACAGAGGCTTTTAATGTTATTAACTGATATGGTAAGCAAACGCTTTGTTCATACTACCACACTGAACTGACATCTCCAGGATTCTCTTTCTATTTAACCTCATGATGTTCAACAAGGCCAAGTGCAAGGTCCTGCACCTGGGTTGAGGCAATCCCCAATATCATTACAGTCTGGGGAATGAACTGGTTGAGAAGACCCCTGCAGAGAAGGACTTGGGGATACTGGTGGACAAAAAATTGGACATGAGCTGGCAATGTGTGTTTGCAGCCCAGAAAGCAAATCGTATCCTGGGCTGCATAAAAAGAAGTGTAGCCAGCAGGTCGAGGGAGGTGATTCTGCCCCTCTACTCTGCTCTGGTGAGACCCCACCTGCAGTACTGCATCCAGCTCTGGGGTCCCCAGTACAAGAAAGACATAGACCTCTTGGAGCAGGTCCAGAGGAGGGTCACAAAAGTTGTCAGAGGGCTGGAATACCTCTCCTATTAAGAAAGGCTGAAAGGGTTGATGTTGTTCAGCCTGGAGAAGAGAAGGCTCTGGGGAGACCTTATTGTGGCCTTTCAGTATATAAAGGGGGCTTATAAGAAAGATGGAGAGGGACATTTACCAAGGCCTGTAGTGACAGGGCAAGAGGCAATGGTTTTAAACTGAAAGAGGGTAGGTTTAAATTAGATATAAAGAAGAAATTCTTTACGATGAGGATGGTGAGACACTGGAACAGGTTTCCCAGAGAAGTTGTGGATGCCCATCCCTGGAAGTGTTCAGGCCAGGTTGGATGGGGCTTTGAGCAACCTGGTCTAGTGGAAGGTGTCCCTGCCCATGGCAGGGGGGTTGGACTAGATGGTCTTTAAAGGTCCCTTCCAACCCAAATCATTCTGTGATTCTATGATTATATTTGCCACATATGATTCTCCACAGTTGTTTCAAAGACATGGAAAATTTGTTCCCAAAAAAAGAGTGAGCAGGCACAAAGTCAGGAGTCGTCTTTGGGAGGTTTTCACCACAACATAAGGGACTGGTAGCAGTTCCACTATCAGTGGAGCTGACAGGGTCAGGTACAGATACTCATCACAGCTTCTTTTTCTACAAATTTCTACAGGGTGTGCTTTGCCAGAATCACTAGTCAAAATCACCACAGCTTACTAGTGACAACAAGAGTGTCTCTTTTCTACCCTTCTGTTTCAGTCCCCCAGGCTCATGGGTCCTAATGAAATAAGCTGTTTATCAGTAGGTGGACACTCAGAGGCTATTGGCTTTGGCTGTAAGGGTTATGCAGAAGTATTCCAGCCACAGTAGTGTTGGAATTTGCTACTGCTTATTTCTCCCTTGATAGAGTTGTAAGAGGGATCTATTTATTTCATAAGCTTCAGGATAGCCAGACATGACTCGCCTAAAAGGGGATATACTGGTTAAGGCACTTCCCTTAATGGAATGAAAATGTCCTCTTTTGGCCTGCATGGTATAAAACAGGGTGAGTGTGAGACTTGAGATATGTATGCACAGACTTTGTCCTGTAGAAATCCCAGAAGACAGGAATGAGTGACATATCTACAATCCTTTTCCTTCTGACAGACAAGATCCAGCACTGTGCAATAGCTACAGACATTGCCAGTATCATATACGTATTTTGTGTCTTGCCTTTTGACAATACCCTAGCTTCCACATGTCCCTTGAAGCTATGATTCTAATGAATCAGGCTGCAAGGAAATAAATATCCTCAGTTTATTCACCATAGTCTGTTTGTCTACCCCCTAGGACACTGGGAGGGCATTTGGGACTCAGACCCTCCTAGACCTTCTGATACGTGGAGCCATGGGAAACTCCACCATTCTTTGTGGAACAGCTTCATATTTTGCCATCATATCCACTTACATTATTTGCAAAGTAGCCTCATGGCAGAGGAGAACAACTTCAGAGTGAAGACTAGGTTCTGGCAAAACCTTGCCCCCTTCTCTCATTATGGGAGCTTCAAGGGCTGGACCATGCAGAGGAAAGGGTGAAGAAAGGATGGAGACCAGGCAGCCTTATCAGAGAGAAAGCCTCATAGTGATAAAAAAGACAGTCTGCGGTTGTCCAGAGACTGCATTTCCTTACAGTATGAGAGTCTAGTCCCAACAAAAAAGGAGCGCAGCTTGGCCCTTTGTTTCAATTTTTCTTTTCTTTGTTGACTTCTCAGTTAATGGCTGGGATAGAAGAAAGACAGAATCAGTGCTGACTACCAGTAAGACAGTCTGAAAGAGATCTCTGGATAAATCAGCAACAGACAGATGTGGATGTGGCTTATGGATGTTATGCCCAGGTTCATTGCGACTGCAAAGCAGCACTGAAGCAGTAGACAATTCAGAGACAGACTAAGGTCTTTAATGTTGGTTTTCAGGAAATAAGTATGAAAAATTTAGCATCACTCCACCTGTTCTCAGGCCCAGACTATCTCTGGCAGATGTGCACATAGGCCAGGAGTCTCTGAGAGGTCTGATTTGGAACATATTTAGCCGCCTGCTTGTCTTTGACAATCTGACTCTGAATGCCATTTAAACTTGATCCTGGTGACCAGGAGCTGCAGAAAACAAGCTACTCGCTATACCTGAAAAGAAATGTTTTTGGACCTACAAAAGCAGAAACTTATTCCTTAATACTGTCCACTTGGCAGTCTAACTACCAGCATCTCACTTACCTTAAAGACTTTTGGTTTTGTTTATATATTTATTTATTTATTTACTTTACAGGTTTTAAAGATTTTTATTCCAATTCCCTGTTACACTTAAACAATCTTGTTATGAGGAGCAAGGAACAGACCAGGTATTTGGAGATAAGAATTTTTGTTACTACTATTAACTTTTTAGTAATTTAATAGAATAAATAAATACAAAACAGCCTCCAGTAATAGCAGGGTTAGAACTATCATAAATACAAAACAGCCTTCAGTAATAGCAGGGTTAGAACTATCATACAAAAAAGACCCTTTCTATTTTCTACCCCTTTTCTCTGGTGCTTTGCATACCTGTCCAATGCTCCTCTGAATCCTAAGCCAGAATTCCATCCTCCTGCAACAGAAATGGAGGAGGCAATGCAATGAAGACGTGTCTGCATCCTGACCTCTTTGCTTAGGAGGAGTTGGATGTGTTTGTTTGTTTGTTTGTTTTTAAATTTATGTTTTTAAACAGTTTGATGCTTTCTCGTTGGTTTACAGATAACGTTTGAAAGGTGCACAATTGCCTTCCCCAGCCTCATTTGACAAAAGGATCTACTGTGTATTACACAGGGACTGTCAATGTTTGTCAGACCTTTACCCTGTTGCTTAAAACAGGCTAGGCAATGGTGACCTGGCAGCTGGACAGTAGTAAAATGGGATAAAACCAGGTCAGGCCACGGCAAGCCTGGGTAAGTCCTGAGACCTTGCACTGTCAGGCTGGACAACATTTGTGGCCTTTTATTAGTAGAGACAAAATCATATTTACTGCCATTCCCTTTTAGCCTTGGTTGCTCAGTTTGTACATTACCATGTATACTTTTTTTCCCTAATTTTTAGTACTGCAGGTTATCACTAAGATAAGTTGTCTTCTGTATGTCAGTCATTTGCGCAGCAACCATTAAATGCCCATTGCAAAAAAAAAAAATTGATGATTTCTTCACTCTTTCACAATGACTCTCATTAGGGTGGCTTATAAAATACTTCATTTCTTGTTGGAGTTAAAGGCATTTTAGATAGTTTGCGCCTCTTCCTTTCCAAAGCCCCCATGGTTTCTCACAGAGAAAAACGGTGTCTGGAAGATGCGTATGACTGACTTGGTTAGCCCTTGTCTGGAAGATGTGAATAGCAAAGGTGATCAGTGATGCATCTAGGCTATGTTGTGTTAGCTGTCAAGCATGTGTGGTGCCCCAGAGGGTGACAACAGGGAATCAGCAGCTTTGTAGGCTTCTCTCCCCTTATTTTTCTTAACCACAAAGACATCCAACACATTCTTCACCAGGCTGTATTAGATGAAACCTTACTTTGCTGTTCTTGAACAGTTATTCTCCCAGTAGGGTATAACCTCTGTTTCGCTTGGTTTTAATTCCTTTAGAACAAAGATAAAACATACACGTCCTTTTTTCAGTGAGCTGGTGTACTGGAATAATAAAAGAAGAAAGAAAATGGTACAATCAGCTCAGGACAGGATGTTTATCAAAGTCAACTCAGAGTAAAAACATGTAATTGCAAAAGCAATTAAATTATATTCAACCAAACCACTATCTGAAGATATACAGTCTCCTTGATAGTGAAAAATATAAGTAATCCTTTGCAATATTAGGGTAAAACACATAAAAAAGGAAAAGTTAGTTCTTGGAAAATGTCTTATTCAAGAGCAGTGTCATCAGATTGGTAACTGCAAACATCCTTAAATCTTACCTGATGGAAGATAAAAACTAATTATTGTGATAGTCTGAAAAATACTTTGGAAAAAGTATCCGTATTATGTATTTGGGAATGTATTTATAGCCAAATATATGCCCCCCCCCCCCCCCCCCCCCCTTGGACAAACCAAAAAGTCTTGTTATAACTCAGGTATTGTTACTTCTTGATTGATCTAGATTGTATTTTTCACATCTTAAGGAGGACTGTACTTAGGAGAATCTACATATTTCCTTGCTATACTCAAAATCTTGTATGGACAAAAGATGAACCTCCTTATATATGGAGCCAAGAACTTATTGCTTGCCAAATTATATAGTAACAGTCGAATCCAAATAAAAACAACAACAGCAGCAACGACAACAACAAATATTACTATAGTCCAGTTGCAATGAGATACACTTATAGTTAGTAATACAGTTAAGGCTGAGGTCCATAAATATCTGAGTATCTACTATGGAGGTTACAGTGACTTACGCACATCTTTTGTTCTTTGCTAGGAGGACTATGATGTTGGTGGGGATTTCTTCTTTCTTGGTCTTGGATCTGCTTGGGTATATTTTTATGTTTCCTAACACAGTCTGATTACATGCTCCTTCTTCACTGATTCATAGGTAAAGTTTGACTATCTTCATCCTTTAATTATTAGTTTAAGTTGCACAATAGCCTCCCTCAACCCCAATTACCATAAAGACCTATTGTTGTTATTCAGTTACTGCCTAGGTTTATTAGACTTTTATCATGGTATTCACAGGGCTAAGCTAAAACAAGATAAGCAATAACAATTATCACTAGACAGTTGTCAAAATTAGCTCAGGCCAAGACAAGTCCAGGCAAATTCTGAGACTCTGTACCCTCAAGAGACCTGTCAGGTCAATTGGCCTTTTACTAGTTGAGGGAGAAATCATATTTCCTTGGATACAACCTTTTTGAAATGAGACTATAACTGTAAGATGACCAAAAATCTATGTGCTTGCTACAAAGGAAAAGAAAGGTTTATCAAAAGGTGCAATTTCTATTCTCATATGCTGAAAATTTAAGTCAGTCCTTCTGACAAGCAGACCATGAAAAAAAGCTTGTGAGCCATAATGTAATACTTAGGTACAAATCCAATTTAGGAGTTACTGCCAGTCATATATATCTATCCAATCCCATTGACTGCTGCTGTGCAATAGCTGTCTGGGTGTAAGAGCCTGAAGAGCTTCCTTTATGAACCTCAGTATCTCTTTGTGTATTCTTTAAACTTGAATTTCACTTTGTTGATCTGTGGGCTTGCTGGTAGAAATTTAGTCAGTTAATGCACTAAATGACTCAGTAAATTCTGCTCTTGACATAAAAAAGCAAAGAGTGACTGAATGAAGGCAAAGCACGCTGCTGTCTATTTATCACATTTGTAATAGGATCCTATAATTTTCTCAAGATTAAGATGCAGGCAACCTTGCCCGGTCTGTCCTGCAACTAGGCTGCAGATATATCTCCCAGTGTCCCTGAGAGATGATTTGAGAAAATTATTCTTGAAGTATTTTTCATGCTATTTTATGGGAAGATTACAACGATTCAAGTTCCTGGTTCTGAGTTTCCATATTTTCAGAAGATGGTGTTTTTAGCAACATAGGCATCCATACTTGTTAGTTTGTTTTTTACTGTTGCTGCTGATTTAAGGAATGGAAGCAACTTAAGTCCTGTTTTCTTTACAATTGTTTCCAGCAATGCCTTAACGCTTCATTTGGTTTCTATAAACAACTGGTGATAATGCCTTCAAGAGTAGTAAAAAACATTTTGCAGAACAAAACTGGGTGATTGTGGAATGAGGTGGGATTTATTAGCGTTCTGTAGATACTAAGCAATTATTCTGTGTGAAAGAATGGACTAAGGAAAAAAGTAACATGGTCCTCAGCAGTCATTTTGCGTGGGTGATATTAAAATCTTTATTAACAGATTTTCTGTGGAGATTGTGGGTGCTATAGAGAATTACACCAATATGCAGTAAAGGTACTCTGTGTAGGCACAGAGTTCTATTACTGTATTCTCTGTGTGCATAGAGAAGGTCCAATAGAGAGGAAATGATAAAGAAATGCGGGATCAGGCAGGCTTATAAATGATTCTGTATTTTAATAGGCAGGCTTATAATTAAAGCAACCTGTGGTGGAAGGAAGAGAACAGCCTGGATAAACATAAGTACAGATTTATACATAGATTAAAAATTATGAATACAAAAGATGGGATATCCTTAAAAGTTGTTATCCAGCTTGAAGGCAACTACTTTGTATGCTGTTCTACAAACCGAGGCTTGATTTGGGTCCAAAAATCAACGAGGCAAAATCTATGAAAGATAAACCAATCAAAGGTTATTAAACTCAAAATGCTACAGCTTGCTAAAAGAAATCATGAACTACAAATCACCAGAGGCTAGGACATTAACAGGAAAGTGTCAGTATATCCTTTTCTTGTCCTTCTTTAGGTCTGACCTCTGCAGAAGGGCTCTAGTTGTATGGTCTGAGCCATTACAGACTTTTTAATATTCTTATGATTACTCACATGGCATAAAAAAAAAAAAAATCAGAGGAGAC